>NW_019385481.1:206828-228501 GCF_000671375.1 Centruroides sculpturatus | reverse complement strand
TATTAATCAGAAGTGTTAAGTTCTGATTAATAAATAATCTTAATAGACAAAACAATTTAAGAAATAGATCAAGGAAGAAAACTATATGAAGAAAGGATTAAGTTTAAATACATTTTCCATTACATAACGGATTTTTTAGGTTCAACACACGCAATTAATTTTTCAAGTAATTCTCTCCACAAAGCGAATTGTCTTTTTCTTGTAAATTCGTTGTCGAATTTTCCGCTGTTCATTTTCTTATTATTTTCTATATATGTTACTAATATTTCTTTTTGTTCTTCGCTTATTTTTTAAAATAAAACATTCGAGGTTTTCATTTTGTTTCTGCGTACTATATTGCCACAAGACAACTTTTAACTGTAGCACGTGTAAACTAATTCGCGTTGATTTGTTTACAACTTGTTACAGTTAAGTTGATTGGTCGAATCATTATAGTCACAAACCCAGATGCATTGTAAATAATCCCATCATGCTTATCGACTAACGTAAACAAGTGAATATGACCTACTTCCGCTCGCCTTTCGAGTTCACTCGAAGGGTCTAACTCGAGACTACCGATTATGTGAGTCATACGAGTGAGTTCGATGACGTCAGTTCGAGTACAACACGAAAAACTCGAGACTAAGGGCCCTGAATGTAGAGCCGTGCCAAACTCGGTTACAGGACACCGTCATGGCATCGTGTCTACTATCTCACCTCAAATATGTTGTGTTAAATTTATTCTTTTAGATTTATATTATTCCCAATCACAGATATTTGTAACTAAAATATGAAAGATGAAAAAATAACGTTTGCTCAAATAAATATATTTATTTTAATACTGTAATAAACCAATTAAAAAAAACAAAAAATAAAGTAACTTTAGTATAGACTATTTATTACAGTATTTTATTACAGTATTATTAATAATTTTAATTATATATTCGATTTGAACTAAACATTACTGACATTGCAAAATTGTAATTAATAGTTTAATAACATTTTTTTATCTTGATAAAATTTTCACAAATTATTCATTATTTGCCAAAAATGCTTAATTAAAGTCTTGACATCTTTCTTCAGAAATAACATACGCAATACATTTATTTCCCTTTATACTAAAGACTTTGTGTTCATATTGTTAAGTATCTTTAATACACATCATACTTAGAATTATAATAAAAATAAAAACTCCGTATTGTTTCATATCTTGTAGAGAAGAAGGTGGTATTATGGAATTCCATTTTCATTATTGTCAATTGTAAACAAGGTATCATAACTACACCCACATTTTTTTGTGCGAAAAGTACTGGTAAGTATTGAACTAAATGTTCCTAATTGTATTTTTCGGTAGTGTAACTATAAGTATGGTTTTTGAAGGCTTTTGTACAAAAAGTCAGAAAGTACGCTTAGAAAAAACCGGGTGGTAATATGGAAACTTAATGTATGTTTTCAAAAAATGCTATAATGCATTCAAAAACAAATAGGAAAGTACAAAGAATGTTAAATAATTACAAAATTATTTACTCCAATATATTTTATCGAAAAAATTCTTTTATAATAGAAAAATATGACCTCCATCAACAATATATACTCCAGCAGTTCTTTTTCGATATTCTCAGGAAGAATTGGCTTTGTACCTAGTGTCTTTTTCACAAATTGCTCTGCACGGATGTCTGCTTGCAAAGAGAGTTCGAAGAAGTTGGGTTCCATATTAAAAGCACCAATGGGGTCTGTATTTCACGCATCGCCATCTCGAATTAACTTATGTCTGTCGAGACTAAACTTTAAAAAAACGTGATCATCACACATATTAATATGTATAGTACCCCTAAGTCTCTGGAACGGAATGCATGTATCAGTGAACCCACAACTACATGATTTATATTTTAGAAATAATTAAATTCACTTATCATTAAAAACTTTCGAATTTTGAAAAACGCAAATTTGATGATTTACTACGGATAACCGTTTAACTGAAGTGAAACGGATTTTTCCCTTGCTATGGATGTCTGCCTAGTTCAGTTCAGCCACAATCCGCTAAAGTTCGCCTTTATTATCAGTTCGAAATGGAGTGATTCCATAATACCCGCAGTGTTCCATAATACCACCTTTTCCTGTAATACATTTATTATATTAATACAAATAAAATAAATAATAAAATCTAAAAAAACTTCTTTTGAACGAATTCAATTATTCGTTGGAATTCGTTTATTTTGGATTTATTGTATTTGGATTACCCGAAAGGAGAAATAATTAAAATATTTATTAATTTCTAAAATGTATACTATATATGCCACTATTTAGTTTCCTTCTTTATTATTTACACTTTTTACTAAGTAAACCAACCTTTTCCATCGGTGTTGAATTTCCATTTACTCCCTTCTGAATCGGCATTCTCATATCATACACTACTAAAACGCAGTTAAAAACGCAAACGTATTAATTACACTGTTCAATGTGAACTTTCGAATGTTCTTCTAGTGTGTTTTTGGTCTTAAATAACTTTTTACAAATATTGCATTCAAACATATTTTCATGTTTAATAATACAATGTCTGGCTAAGGCAGTTTTATATGTGTAACATTTTTTACATATGTCACAAACATACTTTTTTTTATCGCTATGAATCACTTCATGCTGTTTCAAAGAATGTTTTGTCTTAAAATATTTCTTACAAACCTCACAATAATAGTTACGTTCATCAGTATGAGTTTCGCTATGCATTTTTAGTATGTATTTCCATTTAAAACTCTTATTATAAATATCGCATTTGAAAGGACGGTCTTCACTATGGGTTTTTTGATGGCTTTTTACTTGTTCTTTCCATTTAAAACTCATATTACAAATATCGCATTTGNAAAAAGTAACGATAGCAAAGATTAAGATTATTAGATTATAGCCGATCTTACTTTAGAGGGGAGAACTTAATTAAAATTAAAACGCAAGATAAACGAAAAAAATCCGCTTTTAAAATAGTACACAAGAAGGGATTTTACGAAAAATAGTACTAAGAAGGGATTTGTCGAAATTTCCCCGCGGGAGAAATTTCGACAAATCCCTTCTTAGTGTACACTTTCGTGACGTATCCTAAGTGTGTACCAAATTTCAACTTTTAACTCCTAACCGTTGGGCTCTGCGCTTATTATTATTATTATCAACCCTTCTCGATTATAGGATAGAGTGGATAGGGGTAAGATGCCTAAAGGATTGTGATAAGAGAACAAGTATAATTGCATAAAATTAATTTTCGAATATCTTTATCCAAATTAAATTTATTGCATAGTTAGTACAAAAATCTTTATAGTAAGTGTAACAGCACAGTATAAGTATTGTTAAGTTTCCTCCTGTTTGAACGTGCTCTACAGCTAGCTGAAAGCTATCTTCAGTCCAGGAACGTTTTTGAGAAGTCCTTATATAATTTCTATGCATGTCTTGTAATAAAACGAGAAAACAAAAAATAAAAAAAATAGGCATGTTATCGCAAGAAAAATGTGGCATCTTTCCCATTTGTCGGTGTAGTATGCCTAGTAGATTCGTGTGTTCTAGGATGTCAGATGGGGATCGGCGGTACCTGAAAATGAAAACATTAGAACCTTAACTACATCACACATTAATTGTTTTTCGCAATTTTTAATAAATTCTATTTTAACTTTTAGTTTTAAAATTAATCTGAAAACAGTTCCCAACAGGAAACTTCGTTCTTATCTTGTTTTTATTCTTCTCAAATGTAGAAAATTACGGTAACGGTAGCCAACTTTAGTTTTCCGCACTCAATATTGGCCGAACGATACAAACATATGACAGTATCTAACGTCACCGTTTAAAAATAACAAAAATTAGGCATTTTTTCCCGATTACCGTCTTAGCCAGAATCACTATACATAAAATTAGTACTTTAAAAACTTAGGGCCTGTGAAAATTAACAATACATTCCAGTCTGAGCACCCATTAATGGAGAACCCACTGATTTCAAAATATCACAGACATATACAGTATCGATAAAAACAATAAAATAAACACAAACAGACTTTTCGCTATTTATTTAAAAATATCGAATTTAATCCCATAATTGAGTTGTAATTTGAAAAAATTGAGACACCGATCAACTGTGTACGAAGATTTGGCAGAGATCGAAAGTCACGTTATTTCAATTAAAATCTTTTCTCCCGAAAAATGTTAATAAATAACCGGCACAACTCTATTGCCAAATAAAAAGTATAATGTACAGAAACAAGCCACTACTAATTTGAAATAAAGAAAGTATATTTTAAATTAAATACATTAAAAATGTGATTAAAATTTGCAGCCCGGCATTGTGACGATGCCATTAATTAATAATTGCTCGTTTCATTGAAATCAAAAACATCTAAATTTAAATTTTCTCTGTTGTAAGATTCTGATCAATTGAATTGAAAACTTTAAATGTGTCAACTAAATTAATTGTTATTGATAATATTAAATTCTATTAAAATCCTTATTCACGGTACACGACGTATTCGCAACGTTTTTCAAAATGTTATCATTTTCATTTATATGAATATAAAGTTATCTATTACCTATTATTCTTATCAGTAGAAAGATACTTTAATTGTATTAAAAGCATTAAGCCTCTTACCTCTTTCGACTTTATAACCAGAATGACTCCAAATAGTGGATAAGTTTGTGTTGCTTGTGGAAATTTGTTTTCCGTTAATGTTTATCTGAAATAATAAAAGAATATCTTATATAATTAGACATATTAATCTTTATAAAAAAACAAATGAAAAACTTATTTAAACTAGAGCATAAAAATAGGCTTACTAAATAATTTTTTTTAAAAAATATGGCCTACTAACGCCTTTTCTTTTAATAGTAGTGCCTGCCATCTATTTAACACGTTTCAAAGGAAAATTTTGACTTCAAACAACGTGAATTCCGGTTTTGAGCAGAGGTTCGGTACGTATACAGTTTATCGGAGCCTCCTGCCGAATTAAATAAATTTGATACTATATGAATACGTAAATAATTGTTAAAAATCGGACTGCAATTTGAAAATAGACTTAAATATTCCCACTTTATTTAAAGTGTAAGACTGTTTGACAGTCCTTTCTTAATTTCGACAACTTACAAGTTAGTTAGATAGGCGAAAGCCGAGACCAGATATGGAAAACTTAGAGGTACGAGGCCCCGATACAAGAATTTCCGATGAAAATCGGATGTGACGTTATTTATATTCAGAAAGTTTCCTCTGAAAGAAGTTAGATACGTAAACGTCACGACTCTATTACTAACAGGAAAAGTATAATGTAAACGGTCAAGCCACCACTAATATCAAATGAAGAGCATTTATTTTAAATTAAATAAAATATAATGAAAAATTTCAGCCCGGAATTGTGATGATGTCACAATAAATATCTGCTCGTTGATTGTCTTCCGTTTTTTACAATTAGAATAAGTTCAAACTTCTCTTACTTTCGGGTCCTGTAATGCGTATAACAAGCGAAAGTATAAAAATCGTGTCAAATTTGACCATCAGCTTATGGAAACCTCCACGTTTAAGTCTTCCTCAACCCAAAAAATGTTTAAAAGTATGAGGATTTTACTTGTGATTACAAATTACAATATTTGAAAAATACTATTTATCCCAATATGCCTATTCCTAATGGAAGCGCCGTATTGTCGAATACCGGACAGCTTCCACGAAGAAAGTATTTGAATAGCGTAAAGCATCTAGATTAAAGGCATGCGCGCATAGCACCAACCTCGCCGTTTAGCTGGTGCATGCTACACACCAAAATGTCGTATAACGCTTCTAATGATTTTATCCAGATCCGGCACATATTCCCTATCATCAAATGTCACTGCACGCTAGTTCATGTGACCACCCTCTACCTATCCATACTCTTGACCTTTTACAACTAAATTTTAATAGCATCAATGCCCCTTATATACAAACTACCAGGCGAAATTTCGTTCCTTTATCTTCATTCCGTCTTGACATATTAGGCGAAATAGACGTCAAAACACACACACACACATATATAAATATACATATATACACACGAAAGCAGCCAGTTTGGTCTTTTTTTACTTTTTTCGGTTCAAAAAGACTCAACACGTGGAGATTTGCAAAAAAGTCGCAAGGTCAAATCTGACAGGATTGCATTACTTGTTATGAAGATATAACGAGCAACAAAGTAAAACGTACTGTACAGTACAATTGTGCAAAACGTCACTTCATACAATATGAACAGGTAATTACCAGTTAACTATAACGTATACACAACAATATAAAAAATTTTAAAGACAGTCGGACCACAAAATTCCGTCAGTAAAAAACAGGTTAACCTTTTTAAAACGAACACCGTAGCCAAAACGTCAAATTTCATAGTAAAGAACCGAAATCGAAATCGAAAATAACGTAGTTGAGTTTAAAGCTCGTGGGGTCATTATTTATATAAATATACTATTTAAATATATATATATTTCTATTTCCCACTTTATATTTTAGCATTTCAGTTGTCTTTCTCGTCGTTAAAGCAACACTGCGATCTTACAAAAAAAGTATTTTTCACTCACCTCTAAGGGTTCCGATTTAATTGTTTTATAACACTTCACATCTGTGTTAAATTCTTTCTTGAAATTCTTTAAATCAACTTCAAAATTTTCTCCATTTCGTTCGATTGTAAAGTCCGAATATTTCGTTTCTAACTCTTTTTTTATCTTCATTTTCTCCATTAACGATATTCTGGTATGTCAGAAGTCTGTATTCAATCAAATAGTTAACTAATTAATAAATGTTCATTCGAAATTTAGAGTAAACAATAAGAAAAGACGAGGAAACTCATTACTATCGTTCCGGTCGTAGTAGTAAACAACAGGTGCACGTTCAGGGTCGACGGGAAAAACTAGAGTGTGACACGTGTCGAGAACACGTGTCACTTTGCCGCTACAATATCACTTGTTATATGGCTAATAGTGTTGTTCTTAAAATACACCTATAAACGTTTATAGTAAGAAACTAAAAATGAAATATTTAATCATATCCTTAAAACCTAGAAGCTTTCCGGTTTACATTATACTAGGTACAGGAACCTATGTAGATTTTTCGGGGCCTAGGGTTTATTGAATTACAACAGGGTCCCGTTTTTGTTAAAATTATAATTTTTAAATTGGGAATTAAAATTTATTTTTTAATAACATCAAAATTAAAGTTGATATATATATACGTATATATATATGAAATGTTAATAAAGATATATTAAACTTTATGATAATAATTTAATTTTTGTGCGCCCTAGACATTCGGGAGCTCAGAACTTGTAGTATAATTATAATATATAATAATATATAATGTAGTATAATTAGTATAATTAAGCAGATAATTCAATGCAAAATTAATATTACGAGAGGATACAGAGTTCATAATTTACTTTTAACAAAAGTTTGTTATATTTGTTCGATATTTTCTCTTATTTTTGTAAAACGATATCAAAGGAAAAACTTCCTTTTGTGTTAATGTACACCAACGCTTTGTAACTTATTTTTCCTTGTGTGAGACTTGGGAATATTTTTAGGAAAAACTTTTCTATGAAATTCACACTTTGCGTTCTTACCGTACATTGTTCTCCAAATCTATAAATCATTAAACGCATTGTTCCTTTACACCCGTTTTAAAAGAGTTAAGAAAAAGATTATCAGCGAGTCCAGTGACCCCCTTCCTTTGCCTAAGGTCATTGTCCAATACTCTGCCTCCCGTGCCCCCTGTCGCCCACTTGTTATTTTTCGTTTTCCTAGATTCGGTTTGGTTTGTTTGAGTTTTGGCAACTCAACAAATGGGCCATCTGCCTAGGAGGATGCGTTCCGGGAGTTCTTTTAAAGGAAACTGTCCCCTATTTAGACGTTACAGACGTGGAGAAAATCCGGAAAACTCCACGTGGGCAGCCGTCCTAGCGAGGCACTAACCCACGACCGAACTCCTAGTATTTAGGGTCATTAAGTCCGCTATGGCGCGTTTCCATCAGCCAATAGCAGTTCGTCTGGTAGTTACGTAAGAAAATAATAACACGTGGTGTTTTAAAGGGTAAACTGGTTTTAAAATTGCTTTTGGTGAAGTAAATGGGTCTTGTAACACACTTGTCATCTCTGCATCCGCCGCCACCAACCACATATGATCAGTATCTAGGTTTTTCCTGATGCGCAATTAACTTACTGCCCCTAAAAGACAGCTTTTTACAGACGAATGACATTAGAATAAAGAAAATATAATACATTTAATACAAATTCTAGAAAAATAATGATATATAATTTAATTCAAAGGAAAACCCGAACGAATGTTAGTCGAAATAGTATTCTTGACAGATCTTGATCGAGGAATATGCGTATTTTGTACACCAGTTCTTCCTCGATACAAGAAAATATCTCTCATCCAAAATAAAGCGAGCCGTACGAAATAAAATTTGTAAACACGTAGATAACGGAGGTGTCGGTATCGTTCGCCATCTTTAATACTGTACGCATGCGCCGAAATGTAATTAGGTTGCCGCTTGTGTGGTTGTGCTGCCACGTGGTGAAAATGCGTTTGCGTCACCGCTTTTTGTTGCCGCGCCACATGAGTGCATCTACCCTAATGGCGACTCCATTAACTCTCCACTCAGTCGACCTTAAATCATCGAAATTTAATAGCATCAATCCCCTAAATGAAAAGAGAAAACCTAGAAAAGGATTGACGATGTAACAACGTGTTTGCCAGACGAGTGATAAAAACGAGGTGGTTTCTAGAAACAATATTTGTTTATCATACATCACGTGAGTTTTCGTAGCTACAAACTATGACGTGAGTTGGTGACGTGTTACTTTCACAACCTCTTGAATTCTATTAAGTTTGAGTGTACACCCCTTGTTTAATGCTACAACGCGAACAATAGCAATGAATTTACTTGCCTGCTTTTGTTAGGGCTCTTTCATATTATGGCCAACTGGTCTGACATAACAAGCGTCTAGAGCACTGCTCTAAATTATGGCGAACAGAGCAGTCGGTCGACAGACAAGTCGTTCCAGTTCGACAGATTTAAAAAATTCAATAATTTGTAATCGGTCGGAGCAGTCGGTCACATTGTTAAATAGGTCTTACTCGCCGTGAATTTATTGTGAATATTTATTAATTTATATCGATTGATGACACTCTATTCAAGTAAAAGAAGTAAGTGTTTTCTATTATATAAATTTTATTTATTAATTTATCTTTTCAGGCAAATATAAGTTCAAACTCGACGGTTTTAAAACCTATTGAAAACAGATTGTTGACATACGAGAATATTGTAAACTGAGGAAATGACGATAAAAGTAGAACCAGGAAGAAATATTCAGAATTCATATTCAGTGGAGGTGATGAAAAGTTCTAAGTTCTTTTAAAGAATTGCACACAGATAAAAGAATATTGTACAAGAATTAAATCAGAACATAGAAATGTACAGGTGAGTAAAATGTACTTTTGTATACGACTCCAGTGTTGATTTAAAAGCGTCATTTGCAAACTTTGTACGTTTACATTACTGCTTGGAAGCAGTAATATATTTTTTTTATCCGTATGCAATTCTTTAAAAGAACTTAGAATTTCTCATTACCTCCACTGAATGTGAATTCTGAATATTTTCGTTTTGGTTTTACTTTCATCTTCATTTCCTCAGTTCAGAATATTCTCGTATGTCAACAATATCTTTTAAATAAGGTTTTAAGGTTTTAAAACTGTCGACTTTGAATTTATATTTGCATGATTAGATAAACAAATAAACAAAATCTATATAACAGGAAACACTTACTTCTTTTACTTGAATAGAGTGTCATCAATCGATATCAATTAATAAATATTCACAATAAATTTACGGCTAGTAAGGCCTATTTCACACTTTGGCTGCTCCAATCCATTTACAAATATTTAACTTTTTAAATCTGTCGGTCTGGAACGACCTTCTATCGACCGACTGCGTTGTTCTCCGTATTGGCATAATTTAGCTTGTGGAGTCGGACCAGTCGGCCATAATATGAAAGAGCCCTAATAAAGGCAGGCAAGTAAACTCATTGCTATTGTTCGCGTTGTAACAGTAAAAGGTGTGCATACTCGAAGTATGATAAACAAATATTGTTCCTAGAACCAAGGCCATCGTTATTCAAGTCTGCTTGTGAGTGTTATGACGTCACAGTACTGATCATTTCCTTAACCGATCTTCAAAGCGTTAATGATCATTTAAGTTAAACCTCAAAACATCACCTCAAACTCCTAGTTATAAAATATTGAATTATTTATCTATTAAAATTACATTTCTTCACTCAAAAGTTTCCAAAATACAAAATATTTGAATAAATTCTTTGTAAATTATTCTCCCATTTTATTCGTATGATATAGAACACAAAAAGTCCATTTCGATTCGTTCTTATTAACTATTTAATCGTATTTTTGTGATTTGTAATTAAAATAAGTTCAGCTCTGGCTTACAGTAAATATGACATTTAGGAGCTGTCCATAAATTACCTCCGCATTTTTTCCACATTTCTTCTTTCCCTACCACCATTGTTCCAGTTTGTCCAAGTTTCTCTAACTCCCTCTCCTGTCTTCGAACGTCCACTAAACTCTACCATTTTTAAAAGCCTTCATAACTTTACGAATGATAGATACAATAAGTAGAAACAAAACATACAAGAAATTTTAAAATAAATATAATAAAATGCATAAACCATATAAAATTTAATGAAATAAGCGAACGTCTACTAAATATCAACCGCATCCTTCCCCTTCAGTTCCTGAACGGAAATGTCTGAAGTCAACACTTTACGTGGGGCCCCCTAATTCAAATTTGCCTTGATCCCATGAACTTAAAACGAGCCACTGTTTATTTGTCTGTTTTAACGATTCCAATAACGATTCAATTGTATTATTTATAATTATTTATAGTATAGTAATTAATAACGATTTTACTCGTTATTAGCAATTGTATTTTTTTTTTCTTTTTATAAAACTCATCCCAACCCTTAAAATTACGCTTCTTGCCATTTTATAATGTTTAAAAATATATAAAAGTTTTAAATAATATATGATAACAGTTGGCGTCATTAAAATTTTTCATATTGCTGGGAAAGTTGTGCAACTCGTTGCTGGTTTATCCTAATATCGAATTTTTCTTTCGAATGAAGTTAGAGAGCGGGTGTGTGTTTATATAATAGATTAAATTTAATATACTTGTTAATGTTTTCACAATTACTTTTTAAATCGACGATATTTCCCTTCGTTTTTGAATTTCTTCCCCTTTTTTTCGTCTACGTGCGTCGGAGGTTTAAGAATTTTGGCGACTACACTGGCAACAAGTATTACCAGGGAGAATTCAGGGAACTGTCCTGTTACAGGATGATTTCATTTTTAAGCGCAGAACTCCTCCAATTACAACTGTCAAAACAAAATATCCACTCTTCCGACATGTTACACAAGTTGGAGTGATTAGCACAGAGCAGTTGGCGCTATTCCCATGTGGGTGACGAGTAAATCTACAAAATAAGCAAGTAGAGGGCAGGGGGAATGGAGGTTGTTGGAATTGGTGGGTATAACTTCACACTGATTGGCGCGAATTCTTACGCTAGAACAATCGAATCTGAAGGAACTAGTCTTATCATATTTTAACAGAAAAGGAAGTTTCTCCTGCAATTTCGTATCTTTACAAATAGAATATCGAACAAATTATTAATTGTAACTCTTTTTTCCTCTACATAACTATTAAAAATTATTTTAATGTTGTTTCTCACAAAAGATAACCAAATTTAAATTTATTTTCATTTTTTTCTTAGTAATTTAATTCATTTATTTTATAAATTTACCTGCTTTAAATTAGGTGCGTTTTAAAAATTATACTATTAATTAATAATTAACCATATAACACGTGATTTTATAGCTGCAAAGTATCACGTGTGCTGGTGACATGTAACCACTGGAGTTTCTTCCGTTAACCTTGAGGGTGCACCCCTTGATGAAATCACTGAACACTGTTGATTGTGGGTTCGTGCCTGGTGTTTTCGGTTTTATTCACGTTTCTAATACCAAAATACATGCCAGTTTCCCTTATGAAGCACTCCTGGGATGATCCCCCTTTAGCAGATTGCCCACATGTCGCATTGCCGTATACAACGTAAACCAAACCGAAAAGAAAAATAAATAATTTACAATACATGTAAGAAATAATTTAGTTTTAAGGCAATTTTCTAGTACACAACATATTTATGATATACATAATTATTTTAATGTATAACAATTTTTTGGTCTTATTTCTATATTCTTTAGCCTGTCAAGAACGAATTCTCCATTCCCGACAAAAATTCTAATAGAAATGAACCGAACGTACTGTACAGTACAAAGTAAGTAACACGTTACAAGTTTATTTGTTAAATGTTCGTTTTAAGATCAGAATTTTACATATAATATTAACGCTTCCCGCCATTTATAATTTCGGTGGAGCCATGGTCGATTTTTAACCACAACAATTTAATAGTATCAATATCTTTAATAAGTAAATCTCCCTGAAAACTTGGATATGTCTAGATTCGATCCCGGGTCCCTCAAGGCCGTAGATTACAACCTCGACCACTCGGCCATCCGGCCCATATACTGTATTAAGGATTTTAAAATCACGTGATAAGTTTAAACCAACCAGGGGCCTTAGTCTCGAGTTTTTCGTGTTACAACTCCCAACGTGTTGAAGGTGTCACGTGGTACCATCTCACACACTGACGTCAAATTGGTAGTCTCGAGTTCTAACTCACGTGCTTTCCCATCTCACCATGCGAGTTGCTACTCACGTTGAGTCGAGCATGTGAGATCGCTACACGAAAGTAAAAATGGCTGACGGATACGCAATTCTTATCGCTATCGAAGAGTTAGAAAGAGCCGAAAGACGTTGTTTGAGAAGGCAACGAATTTTTCGACCACGAGTAGATGACATTTCTTTTCGTGTCAAGTCAATACTAATAAAAAAAACTTTAATTCATAATTGATAAATGTATACAGCAAATTTTTCTAAAAATAAAAAGAAGTATCTAATTCATCGAAAAAGAGTATTAAAATGATAGTAAATTATATGTATAGATTATTAAAAGCATAGACACTACATTAAGATTATTTATTAATCAGAAGTGTTAAGTTCTGATTAATAAATAATCTTAATAGACAAAACAATTTAAGAAATAGATCAAGGAAGAAAACTATATGAAGAAAGGATTAAGTTTAAATACATTTTCCATTACATAACGGATTTTTTAGGTTCAACACACGCAATTAATTTTTCAAGTAATTCTCTCCACAAAGCGAATTGTCTTTTTCTTGTAAATTCGTTGTCGAATTTTCCGCTGTTCATTTTCTTATTATTTTCTATATATGTTACTAATATTTCTTTTTGTTCTTCGCTTATTTTTTAAAATAAAACATTCGAGGTTTTCATTTTGTTTCTGCGTACTATATTGCCACAAGACAACTTTTAACTGTAGCACGTGTAAACTAATTCGCGTTGATTTGTTTACAACTTGTTACAGTTAAGTTGATTGGTCGAATCATTATAGTCACAAACCCAGATGCATTGTAAATAATCCCATCATGCTTATCGACTAACGTAAACAAGTGAATATGACCTACTTCCGCTCGCCTTTCGAGTTCACTCGAAGGGTCTAACTCGAGACTACCGATTATGTGAGTCATACGAGTGAGTTCGATGACGTCAGTTCGAGTACAACACGAAAAACTCGAGACTAAGGGCCCTGAATGTAGAGCCGTGCCAAACTCGGTTACAGGACACCGTCATGGCATCGTGTCTACTATCTCACCTCAAATATGTTGTGTTAAATTTATTCTTTTAGATTTATATTATTCCCAATCACAGATATTTGTAACTAAAATATGAAAGATGAAAAAATAACGTTTGCTCAAATAAATATATTTATTTTAATACTGTAATAAACCAATTAAAAAAAACAAAAAATAAAGTAACTTTAGTATAGACTATTTATTACAGTATTTTATTACAGTATTATTAATAATTTTAATTATATATTCGATTTGAACTAAACATTACTGACATTGCAAAATTGTAATTAATAGTTTAATAACATTTTTTTATCTTGATAAAATTTTCACAAATTATTCATTATTTGCCAAAAATGCTTAATTAAAGTCTTGACATCTTTCTTCAGAAATAACATACGCAATACATTTATTTCCCTTTATACTAAAGACTTTGTGTTCATATTGTTAAGTATCTTTAATACACATCATACTTAGAATTATAATAAAAATAAGAACTCCGTATTGTTTCATATCTTGTAGAGAAGAAGGTGGTATTATGGAATTCCATTTTCATTATTGTCAATTGTAAACAAGGTATCATAACTACACCCACATTTTTTTGTGCGAAAAGTACTGGTAAGTATTGAACTAAATGTTCCTAATTGTATTTTTCGGTAGTGTAACTATAAGTATGGTTTTTGAAGGCTTTTGTACAAAAAGTCAGAAAGTACGCTTAGAAAAAACCGGGTGGTAATATGGAAACTTAATGTATGTTTTCAAAAAATGCTATAATGCATTCAAAAACAAATAGGAAAGTACAAAGAATGTTAAATAATTACAAAATTATTTACTCCAATATATTTTATCGAAAAAATTCTTTTATAATAGAAAAATATGACCTCCATCAACAATATATACTCCAGCAGTTCTTTTTCGATATTCTCAGGAAGAATTGGCTTTGTACCTAGTGTCTTTTTCACAAATTGCTCTGCACGGATGTCTGCTTGCAAAGAGAGTTCGAAGAAGTTGGGTTCCATATTAAAAGCACCAATGGGGTCTGTATTTCACGCATCGCCATCTCGAATTAACTTATGTCTGTCGAGACTAAACTTTAAAAAAACGTGATCATCACACATATTAATATGTATAGTACCCCTAAGTCTCTGGAACGGAATGCATGTATCAGTGAACCCACAACTACATGATTTATATTTTAGAAATAATTAAATTCACTTATCATTAAAAACTTTCGAATTTTGAAAAACGCAAATTTGATGATTTACTACGGATAACCGTTTAACTGAAGTGAAACGGATTTTTCCCTTGCTATGGATGTCTGCCTAGTTCAGTTCAGCCACAATCCGCTAAAGTTCGCCTTTATTATCAGTTCGAAATGGAGTGATTCCATAATACCCGCAGTGTTCCATAATACCACCTTTTCCTGTAATACATTTATTATATTAATACAAATAAAATAAATAATAAAATCTAAAAAAACTTCTTTTGAACGAATTCAATTATTCGTTGGAATTCGTTTATTTTGGATTTATTGTATTTGGATTACCCGAAAGGAGAAATAATTAAAATATTTATTAATTTCTAAAATGTATACTATATATGCCACTATTTAGTTTCCTTCTTTATTATTTACACTTTTTACTAAGTAAACCAACCTTTTCCATCGGTGTTGAATTTCCATTTACTCCCTTCTGAATCGGCATTCTCATATCATACACTACTAAAACGCAGTTAAAAACGCAAACGTATTAATTACACTGTTCAATGTGAACTTTCGAATGTTCTTCTAGTGTGTTTTTGGTCTTAAATAACTTTTTACAAATATTGCATTCAAACATATTTTCATGTTTAATAATACAATGTCTGGCTAAGGCAGTTTTATATGTGTAACATTTTTTACATATGTCACAAACATACTTTTTTTTATCGCTATGAATCACTTCATGCTGTTTCAAAGAATGTTTTGTCTTAAAATATTTCTTACAAACCTCACAATAATAGTTACGTTCATCAGTATGAGTTTCGCTATGCATTTTTAGTATGTATTTCCATTTAAAACTCTTATTATAAATATCGCATTTGAAAGGACGGTCTTCACTATGGGTTTTTTGATGGCTTTTTACTTGTTCTTTCCATTTAAAACTCATATTACAAATATCGCATTTGAAAGGACGGTCTTCACTATGGGTTTTTTGATGGCTTTTTACTTGTTCTTTCCATTTAAAACTCATATTACAAATATCGCATTTGAAAGGACGGTCTTCACTATGGGTTTTTTGATGGCTTTTTACTTGTTCTTTCCATTTAAAACTCATATTACAAATATCGCATTTGAAAGGACGGTCTTCACTATGGGTTTTTTGATGGCTTTTTACTTGTTCTTTCCATTTAAAACTCATATTACAAATATCGCATTTGAAAGGACGGTCTTCGCTATGCTTTCGTTGATGTTGCAACAACATATATTTCCACTTAAATTCTTTTCCACATATTTTGCAAGCATGAGTTTTGTGTATTCTCTTGTGTATCTCTAAACGGCCCTTACCATATCGAACGCGCTTACCACAAATGTCACAATACACCTTTTCCCGCTTGATATTAGATTTTTTATGAATACGTTTATGCTCTCGCAAAGAACCTTTTGTTTTAAAATATTTGTTACTTATATGACAAGAATATTTGTATTCATCGCTGTGTATAATATTAATGTGCTGTTTTAAATCAGAACTACGTTTAAAACTTTTGTTACATATGTTATGTGACAAATATGGTTACGTTCATCATTATGAACTACTTTATGAATTGCCAAATTCTGTTTTGTTTTGAAACTTTTGTTACATACTTGACAAGAATAGTTACGTTCATCACTATGAGTTTGTTGGTGGCTTTTTACTTGGCTTTTCCATTTAAAACTCTTATTGCAAATATCGCATTTAAAAGGACGATCTTCACTATGCGTTGATTTATGACGTAACAAACTATTTTTAAGCTTATATTCTTTTCCACATATCTTGCAGGCATAAACTTTACCATTTGTTGGCGATTGCTTCACTCGATCTTCAGATGGCTGCATACGTAAATTCCTATGAGAGATTTCGTTTTTATTTTCAGTTTTGTGCTCTTTCGTGTGTCTTCGCAAAAGAAATTGCCATAAAAACTTCTTATTGCAAATTGTGCAGCGAAATGGATTTTTTCTAATATGACAGAACAGATGTGTTTCTAATATTCTCTTATGTTTAAAAGTCTCTTTACATAAATCACATGTAAATTCCTGTTTAGAATGAGATGCAAACAAAATCTTGAAGTATTTCCTTTTAATCTTTTCATGAATTTTATTGCATTTTCTAGAATTTTGCATGAATTTGCATGAATTTTGCTGAATATCGTATTCCTGAATTTGCTCTTCCTCCTCAACTGAAAATTTAAAAAATAACATAATGAAATTCTTATTATATTTCAATAAACACAATATAGCTTCAATATTAAAATATAAGTGCTGAACTTATATAATTGGTAAAGTGTACCTATATTTTTCATTTAACTCGTGGCTACTAATTTGACGTCCACGTGACATCTTCAACACTTTGGGCGATGTAACACGAAACACTCGATACTAAGGGCCTGGCAAAGCGCGATTCCACGACCGAACTCCCAGTGTTTAGGGAATGGAACCGCTTGGCCACTGGTGAGCCCAAATGAATGTGAAAAATTACATTGTTCTATCTGTATCTTACTATATCTGTTTTTATTGATATTATTTATTTAGTTTTTTCTTCAAGTGGTAATCATAAAAACGCAGCAGAAATCGTGTGCTTTTAGAGAGAGGGGAAAATTATAAGTGTAAAAGAATAGAAACCACATAACAAAAGACTACGTATTTTAAGAAAAAAGAAAAAATCGGCGGATTATTGAGATTTTCTGAATCAGAATACGATAATTTGAGCGTGTGTCCAGTAAATGTACATTGTTTTTTAAGATTTTCTAACACGTCGCAAATATTTACTTACTTATATCATTAAATAAGTTATATAGCCCTTTACTTGATTTTATTACATTTTATTATTATTATTATTCTAGCGTATCGATTAACAAAGCAAAATAACACGAATTATTAAATCATATCTCATCATCATCCCAACATATTTTCATTAACTTTAAGAGATATTAATACGTTGTAAGTAGTTACTTATAACTCTCAAATATCTAATCTCATCTAAATGTATCACAGTTGAAACTTGAATGTAGTTCATAAGCTGCTTGCTAAATAATACAAATATAAAGTCTGAACTAAGTAACATGTTACTTACTTTGGATATTCATTTCATTCCTGTTAAAATTTCTGTCCGGAGTGAAGAATTCATTGTTGACAGGCTGAACAATATACAAACAATACATGACAACTACTAATAATCACTTAAGACGTATAAACCAGTAACGAGTTGCTTAACTTTCCTAGCAACATTTAAAATTTTGGTGGCGCCATCTGTTATAAAACGTTTTTTAAATAAAATATGATGTTTTTAATCATTATAAAAAGACAAAAGACTGAATTTTCAGGGTATATATCAATTTTGTAAAAAATTTCAAATGCTAATAATCAGTAAAATCGTCGTTAAGTTCGACCCTACTGGAGATACACAGGAATCCTATTGTATCCACGCTCCTTCGACTTTCAGTAACAAAAATTTAATAGCCTCAATTCCCTTAATAATTAAATCTCCCTGATAAATTTCAGAAATTTTCGACATAAAGAACCAAAGTTATTAATCTTCAAACATAGTGAAAGAACATCGTGTTCCACATAAACACACACAAGCACATATACTGACATCCGTACATACAGAAAAAACCCACGGATTTTTTTGCATTTTTCGACGATTTAAGGTGTCCTAAGTATATAAATGTAAAAATCTTCAGGGTTCAATTTTTGAACAATCACCATACTTTTTTGTGTAATATATAACAGCCGGAGAAGTAATATGAAAGTCACTACACAGATGATGATTTAATACGTATAATTTTATATATATATATTGAAAAATTTCATTAGAATTAATCATATTGTGTAAATTTTGTAGAAATTCTTTAGTCTTTCGCATAAAAAATATCACGCGAATCTTCTCATTTGTGACAAATGAGTTATATTCTCCATTGAAAAAATCTTCTGCTGCTGATGTAGGATTATTTAGCTACAGATTTAAGTTTTATGTAAAGTAATTTGTTCACCTAAAGCCAGGAAAAATGTTCTATAAAAAACATTTTTACACCTATTAAATTTTCCAATTAGTTGTAAAACCGTTGTGTTCGTTTTACTACTTTACTTTGTTGTAATTAACTGCTACTTTACAACCGGTTAAAACTAGAAGTTGCAAAGTTTATTAATTCATTGTAATCCGTGTATATCTAATTAACGTTTTCATAGTATTAGAAATAATAAATAAATCTAGTGTTTCTAGTGTTACCACTATTCACGGCGATAGTTACCACTATCGCCGTTTTAATGAGTTTCAAAGTAAATTTGGCCAAGGGCCTCGTAAAACTTAGGCCCGCCTGTATGTTGGGCCACATTCTTCGACATGTGGTCGCATCCATTGTGCACCTGACCAACTAGTCAATGAATCTAAAATAAAAGCTCATTGTTTATTCTTTAATTTATCGTGCGCAGAAAAAGCAGAAATACTCAAGCTACCAACTGAGAGAAATTTGAAACGCAATAAATTACAAATATTTCTTTTAATATTTCAAAATAAATTGAAGATTAAGAAACGAAATTTAGTATCGTACGTTGTGCATAAAGCGCATTAAATTTTGGTGAAGAAACGTTGAAAGATGAAGAGATAAAAAATGGTAACGTGTAAAATCTCTAGTGAGATTAGACTTAATGAAGATTTTATTTGTGGTTACATTTATAATTTTTCGTGGAATAAATTTCTACAATTAAAATTAAGCATTTCTTCATTTTATAATAATTCAAATTATAGAGAGTTTTTATAACACATGGCGTCACAGACAATTTTNCGTGCGTCGGAGGTTTAAGAATTTTGGCGACTACACTGGCAACAAGTATTACCAGGGAGAATTCAGGGAACTGTCCTGTTACAGGATGATTTCATTTTTAAGCGCAGAACTCCTCCAATTACAACTGTCAAAACAAAATATCCACTCTTCCGACATGTTACACAAGTTGGAGTGATTAGCACAGAGCAGTTGGCGCTATTCCCATGTGGGTGACGAGTAAATCTACAAAATAAGCAAGTAGAGGGCAGGGGGAATGGAGGTTGTTGGAATTGGTGGGTATAACTTCACACTGATTGGCGCGAATTCTTACGCTAGAACAATCGAATCTGAAGGAACTAGTCTTATCATATTTTAACAGAAAAGGAAGTTTCTCCTGCAATTTCGTATCTTTACAAATAGAATATCGAACAAATTATTAATTGTAACTCTTTTTTCCTCTACATAACTATTAAAAATTATTTTAATGTTGTTTCTCACAAAAGATAACCAAATTTAAATTTATTTTCATTTTTTTCTTAGTAATTTAATTCATTTATTTTATAAATTTACCTGCTTTAAATTAGGTGCGTTTTAAAAATTATACTATTAATTAATAATTAACCATATAACACGTGATTTTATAGCTGCAAAGTATCACGTGTGCTGGTGACATGTAACCACTGGAGTTTCTTCCGTTAACCTTGAGGGTGCACCCCTTGATGAAATCACTGAACACTGTTGATTGTGGGTTCGTGCCTGGTGTTTTCGGTTTTATTCACGTTTCTAATACCAAAATACATGCCAGTTTCCCTTATGAAGCACTCCTGGGATGATCCCCCTTTAGCAGATTGCCCACATGTCGCATTGCCGTATACAACGTAAACCAAACCGAAAAGAAAAATAAATAATTTACAATACATGTAAGAAATAATTTAGTTTTAAGGCAATTTTCTAGTACACAATATATTTATGATATACATAATTATTTTAATGTATAACAATTTTTTGGTCTTATTTCTATATTCTTTAGCCTGTCAAGAACGAATTCTCCATTCCCGACAAAAATTCTAATAGAAATGAACCGAACGTACTGTACAGTACAAAGTAAGTAACACGTTACAAGTTTATTTGTTAAATGTTCGTTTTAAGATCAGAATTTTACATATAATATTAACGCTTCCCGCCATTTATAATTTCGGTGGAGCCATGGTCGATTTTTAACCACAACAATTTAATAGTATCAATATCTTTAATAAGTAAATCTCCCTGAAAACTTGGATATGTCTAGATTCGATCCCGGGTCCCTCAAGGCCGTAGATTACAACCTCGACCACTCGGCCATCCGGCCCATATACTGTATTAAGGATTTTAAAATCACGTGATAAGTTTAAACCAACCAGGGGCCTTAGTCTCGAGTTTTTCGTGTTACAACTCCCAACGTGTTGAAGGTGTCACGTGGTACCATCTCACACACTGACGTCAAATTGGTAGTCTCGAGTTCTAACTCACGTGCTTTCCCATCTCACCATGCGAGTTGCTACTCACGTTGAGTCGAGCATGTGAGATCGCTACACGAAAGTAAAAATGGCTGACGGATACGCAATTCTTATCGCTATCGAAGAGTTAGAAAGAGCCGAAAGACGTTGTTTGAGAAGGCAACGAATTTTTCGACCACGAGTAGATGACATTTCTTTTCGTGTCAAGTCAATACTAATAAAAAAAACTTTAATTCATAATTGATAAATGTATACAGCAAATTTTTCTAAAAATAAAAAGAAGTATCTAATTCATCGAAAAAGAGTATTAAAATGATAGTAAATTATATGTATAGATTATTAAAAGCATAGACACTACATTAAGATTATTTATTAATCAGAAGTG
>NW_019385481.1:176143-199501 GCF_000671375.1 Centruroides sculpturatus | reverse complement strand
ATATTTAGAGGATTTGATCCCGGGATCTCGAAAATCGGGATCTCAGAATCCCGACTACTTTTCAGTCCCAAAATTTTCGAAATTAAGTTTTCCTGATCCGGAGATTTTCGGGATTGACATCATTTTAAAAAAGTTGCAAAATAGACTGCATGAAGCGAAACGTTCAATGCCAGTGCTTTTAACAGAATTGCTTGCCTATCATTTTAATATAAAATACAAGACATTTTATTTCAAGCAAGCAGCAGAAATTAACCTAGCGGGCTTGCGATGCTTGCTTGAAATAAAACTTCTTGTATTTTCAACTAAAATGATAGGCAAGCAGTTCTCGCTGGGTTACCTGGTAATATACAGTAAAACCTGTCTACGGCGACCACCCACGGTTCCTTCAAAAAGTGGTCTTTTAGACAGGTGGCCGTCCAATACAGGTGGTGCTGTAATACCGTATTTCCGTACGTATTTTGCGCACTTTTTAGCCATTTCTACTAAGCAAAACTCGAGGTGAGCAAATATAAGCGAATTTTTTCAATGATAGGGCTATATTGGTATTGTATTTTATTCTTATCGGATAACTCGATTTACAGAAGTTTGTCGTGATTTTATAAGACAGATTTAATACCAATATTTTAAAGATTAATACAATAGTCGCATTTTCTCGATTATAAAGCACACTCTTTTTTCCGACTTAATTAATTCGACTCCGTTCTTTTCGTTCGCTCCTGAGTTTAGATTAATTCATTATACTGTATTAGGAGGTGGAAACGTTGTTGAGAGGGGTTTTTACAATAGTTTAGACCAGATACATTCGCAAAAATGGTCGCTTATTACAGGTGTTGTATGTTGTTTCGGACCAAAAATCAATGCCCGCGGTCGCGTTACGCAGGTGGTCGTTTAATACAGGTAACTTATACGATGGATAAACTCTATGGATAAACTATTTCGTGCTAGAAATTTTTGCCCGTTTTGGCAGGTGCCTGTCGAATGCAGGTGGTCGTCTAAGTAGTTTTCACTGTACTTCATTGTTGTATTTTTGAATTTTCGCGGGCGCCAATCGATTTTCTGGCGACGTCGAGAGCACTACTCAGTGCGTTTTACCTGTCAATGTGTCAGCCATCTCGTTTCGCCAGTGTGGTTAATATAGACCCGACGCCTCTCGCTTAGGGGGGTCGACCTTAGGCGAAAAAGTTACGACCCTCGCTTTGCCCGCGATCTGTCAGGATGATGCGAGAAAGTCTTTTTACGTATGGGGGTAGTGGTTTGCTGGACGCTGAGAGACTCACACAGAGACCGAATTTACAAAATTAACGCGTTTATTTTTAGAAAGACATGCTTACAATGATCGAAACAATCGGGATTGTAGCCTTTACTCCTACATTCCCGAACTGTGTCGACCGGACTGTTTTCTTCCAACCTCTCCGTGTCCTCGGAGCTATAACTAGAGCGGGCTTATAAGTATTTACTGAAGATTCCTCCAACTTCCATCGAACCTAAACGCGTTTTCTCAGCAGCTGCATATATGTGCAACAAATTGAGAAGCAGACTTGGAGATGAGATATTGGATGCGTTGTTATTTCTCAGATCATATTTTCGCAATTCAAATTAGAATGCTCCTATTAGATTAGTTTTCTTTATATTTAAAAAAAATGTGACTGGTTAAGATTATTTTTAAACACTTTTTGCTAAGAAACTTACTATACTACCTCCTAATATTTACTAGGTTGTTACGTGAATGTCGTCTATTTAGTCGACGTTAAGAGAGATTTTTGTTAATTTCTAACGTATATTTGCATAGTTTGTTACATAAAGGTTTTTTTCAATTTATATGAGTTTAAAGAGATCTCAGTGATGCTTAAAAAAGAATAAATTTAACATGAAGATTGAATGATTTTAAGTCTGGTTAGTTAGTGATTAAATTAGCTAGATTTATACCGTAAAATACGTTGATTTTTGTCTAAATTTTAATTTGTTGATTTCTGTAAGATTTTTCTTATTTTTTATTAACCCTCAATACCGAAATAATCCCGGGATCCCGGGATTAGAAATAAGAACCGGGATCGAATTCCCTAATTATATTAGTGATATTGAGCTACGTTTTCAAACATTCAGAAAGTTATGTTAATATTAAAATCTCACGGTAATTTGTATTACTTATCATTACCTGTTCATTATCATCTGGGAGATGAACAACTTCTTTATAATCTTCAGTCTTTACTTCAAATTTCAATTTTTTTAAAACAACTCTACATTTTGATTTTATAGCATGTTTTACATCACAAATCTCTTTTACATCTTCTTTCTTGATATCTATAGTAGAATTTACGAAGTTTTTGTGTTAAAGGATTCTAAGAAAAACTTGAAATATAAAAGAAAACTGAACATATTTTCAATAATTAACATAACAGTATTAAATTACATGTTTGACTACACCATTTATTTCTGATTAAAAGTCGAAAAGTAGCTGTGAGTCATGGCGAATTAGAGTATGTGTGAAACAAATTATAATAAATATAATTAGAAACTTCTTTTCTTATCAAATAAACCAACAACGAGTGCATAACTTTTCCAGAAACATTTAAAATTAAGTATGGCGCCATCTCTTATGATACTTTGTTTAAAATATTTTTATATTTTTAACTATTATAAAATAAAAAAAAAACTTAATTTAGAGGATGTGTTTTATAAAAATTGCAAACGAGAAAATGAGTAAACTCGTCATTATCTCTGACCCTACTGAAGATACACACGACCCGCATTATCTTTTTGGCCCCTCGACCTTTAATCACAAAAACTTAAAAGCATCAATCCCATTAATAAACAAACCCTCCTTCTAAATTTAACAAATTTTCGACAAAAAGCACAGTAATTATTAAACTTTAAAAAGATTAAAGAAAATTGTCTTGTCCTGTCAACACACGCTGATATTTACTGTATTCATACAAAAAAACCCACGAAATTTTTTAATTTCTCGACGTTTTAAGCTATCTTAAGTTTAAAAATGAAAATGTTTAAAGGATTATTTTCTGACCGACTTTCATTCTGTTATATATAACAGCCGAGAAAGTAACACTTAGTTAAACTGTTAAATATTCACAGATTTAAAAATTTTCAATTAGAAATTTATAATTATTACATTTCACAAACAAGTTATGTTAATCAAAGTTCGATATTCTGGTGTTTTCCTATTTCTGGACATTCTGACCTCCATTAGCAAAAAATATCTTACAAAATTCTATTTGTCGACGTTGATAACTTTATTTACGATGTATTGCATAGAGCGTTACGTATCTGCGTGTCACTTCCTTACCCTTATTTTCATATATAATACATAAATATATATGCAATAAAAACTTCTTTTAACGCAAGTAACGTATAAGTATAAACTAAGTGTACATGGATTCATTTTCATGTGCATTCTGGGTCAAGAAATATCCTGTCCTCATCGCATTTCAACATTTATTAGAAGCACATATTGCTTAGTACATAGGTCAACAGATAACATTTATTCCGTGATTAATACAGTCCCTATCCAACTAGAAGTGGTTTTAGGATGCTTTGCTTAATCTTAAATTAATATTCTATGCACAGGTACTTTATAACTAAAATTTTAAAAATTATTTGGATGGAGCTAATGAATGATATGTTTATGTTTCGAGTTCGCTAACGACGATTAATTTATTTCCATTGTTGTACTGGTACTCATAAGTAATATAAAATGGTAATGCACATAATTATTTTGAGTTCGATTTGAAAAGAAACAAAATCTGGCAGAGTTACGAAACTTTATCAGAAAGAAATGTTACAATTGGTTATGAGGCCGTCTGTTATGAGATTTTACGTAAAAAGTCGTTTTATATTATTATTTTAAAATGGCGAAAGGCTGAATTTTGAATGTAGAAATGAGTTTTATTTATAGACTAGCAGACGAGCCCGGCGTTGCTTAAGCAAAAAGTAACGAGAGCCAAGATTAAGATTATTATCAGTACATTATAGCCGATCTTACCCGTTTTCAACGAGTGCAAGAATTAGGTTCTCCTCCCTACCGAGACTAATTAAATAATGTTTAGATATCTGCTTATCATACCGGGATAACGATAATTAAATCTCTTAATTTCTTAAAACTCTTAGTGTGCATTGTCGTGGCATGCCTTATTAAAACGCAGGATAAACAAAAAATCCGTATTTATAACAGTACAATAGAAGCTTAGTTTTTTTAGGATAAGACTTAATCCTCTCTCACTCCCCCGCAAAAAAAAAATTTCAAAAAATCCCTTTTTAGTGTACGCTCTCATGACGTACGCTAACTGTGTACAAAATTTCAACTTTCAACTCCTAATTGTTTGAATTCTATGCTTATTATTGGGGCGAGATGTCTAACATTTCGCTTATGAAAGAAATTATCGCGATAATTTGGGTTTTGGAGCTTCTAACGAAAATATCATATTCTTTAATATGTTTTCAAATGAAACTTTGGAGTATATCAAAAATAATTATGTATTGTGTTTGCAATAACGACTTTTTCACTGTCTGACATTTTAGGCATCTCACCCCGAGTATCCGGGTGAGATGCCTAAAGAATTGTGATAAGAGAACAAGTATAATTGCATAAAATTAATTTTTGAATATCTTTAACCAAATTAAATTTATTGCATAGTTGATACGAAATACTTTATAGTAAGTGTAACGGCACAGTATAAGTGTTGTTAAGTTCCCTCCTGTACGAACGTGCTCTACAACTAGCTGAAAGCTTTCTTCAGTCCAGGAAGGTTTTTGAAAAGTTTTGAATTTAATCATATGATTGGGCTGTATAATTTGACTTAATCTCGAGAACGGACGAAGATGAAAGCCGAGATCAGATAATATGGTAAGAATTAGAGAACAAAACATCGATTAACTGTGTACGAACTTTTGGTGAAGATCGAAAGTCACGTTAGTTCAATTAAAAACTATTCTCCCGAAAACAGTTAATAAATGATCGGCACAACTCCATTGTCAAAGGAAAAGTATAATGTACGGAGGCAATCCACTGTTAATTTCAAATGAGAAGAATATATTTTAATTCACAAAATCTGGTATACTAGCTGATAAATACGTAGATATAGTATATGTCTCTTCAATCCGAATGGTTAACAAACGGTAGACTTTCTTTTAGCTCTGAGGTTTCAGCTTTCAGCTTTAATTAATAAAATCTCACATAACATCCATTCTGATAATATAAAACATACAAACAAAGTAGACAAACTAAAAAAATCGGGTGTTGTATATAAAATAAGGTGTGATTGTATAAATCCAAAAAACTATATAGGTGAAACAGGTAGGCAATTAGAATTACGAATTAAAGAGCATGAAGCCGCTATAAAATTAAAATATAACAATTCCCCTTGGTTCGATCACATAAATATTAATAATTGTAAGATTGACAGGAATAACATAAAAATATTACATTATGAAAAGGAAATATATAAATGCAAATTTAAAGAACATATTGAAATAATAAAAAATAGTAATAATAATCTAGTAAATTTATCGAATGGTATGCAGATTGATGAACAATGGTATAATGTAATAGAGGGCGTGACTTAAACTGTAATAAGGGGCGTGACTTAAACTGTAACAAATGAGTCATATGAAGTAAAAAATTGTAAGACCATGGATGAATGTAATAAAAAATAAGCCCGTGTGTATATTTTTATACTTCTTCCTTTTATTTATTTATTTATTTATTTTTTGGTTTTAAAATTAACAAAATCATTTAATTGTAAATAGAAATAACTAAAATATTGTGGTGTTTTTAAATTGTATTTGTAAATGTAATTTGTATAATTAAAAAATGTAAATTGTAAAAAATGTCAAATGTAATAATATAATACGTAATAATATAATGGGTAATAATATGTAAGATAATAATAGATATTTACTGTTTTTAAGGTTTGGGAATTATACTTATATACGATTGTTATTCATGTGTTTCGTTGGTAATAATGTCAATGTTGATATCATACAATTTTTAAAAAGTGTTACTCAACCATCTGAGGTATGAAAAAAAATTTAATGTTGGTTAATCTTTACAACGAAAAAAAATTTTGTAAATTGATTTTTTGTTTTTAAATTTTGTGTAGAATTTACACTGAAGAGGGGCTCATACAAGCCTGAAATGCATATGTAATTTACAATAAAGGAATACTTAACCTCAGAGCTGAAAGAAAGTCTACCGTTTGTTAACCATTCGGATTGAAGAGACATATACTATATATACCCAATATATTTTAAATTAAATACAGTAAAAATGTGATTAAAATTTACAGCCCAGCATTGTGACGATGCCATAATAAATAATTGCTCGTTTCATTGAAATATAAAACATCTAAATTGGACTTTTCTCTGTTGTAAGATTCTGATCAATTGACTGTTTTAAATCTGTCAACTGAATTAAATGTTATTGATAATATTAAATTCTATTTAAATCCTTATTTGCTATACACGACGTATTCGCAACGTTTTTTAAATGTTAAGGTAAGGATGCCGAATATGAGATACCATTTTTATTTTTGACTATAAAAAAATAACTATTCACTTGGAGCTTTACAAATTACAATTTTGAATAGGGAATTTAATATATTTAACAATATAATTGCTATTTAGTCCTAAGCATAATACATTTTTAGTTATATTAGATAAAATGAAAAAAGTCCGAAATCACGTCTTAGGTAAATGGTCTCCTATTATGAGATACTAGGGGTACCCCAGATTCTGGACAGTCTTGACCCGTCCAGATTCGATCCCCAGAGCGGTAGGCTGTCACCGTGACCTCTCAGCCATCCGGCCTTTTCTGGGGTATCCTTAGGAACACCGAATTGTTTTGATGCCTTTAAGTAACCTATTTGATTGCTCCGTACTACATCCACGGCTCGTATCATGGCACTGTGGTGCCAGGTTTTCCTTTTAATTGGGCCCATCTAAAATATATAAAAAAAGAACTTAAACTAATACGTATACTTTCACCTCATATATGAAATGAGCTATCTCATATTAGGAACCTTCATGTGTCTCATATTGGGAACACATTCAAATTTTACAAAACGGCTGCCTACTTTTTTTGCTGACAAAGAAAACAATAGTACTGCACTAATATCGTGAAATTGACCGTATAATTGATACAATGAATGTAAATTAAAAGAATTTAGCGTAATAATAACGTTGTTACATACTCGTAAACATTTAATGTCAAAAAATATGTTTTGTGCTTTTGTGAAAATCTGCATACCCACGATCTAACAGCACCTCTGGCCAGCGTGCACTGACACACGTTTGGAGCTATTGCCAGGACGCTTCGGAAAACACTAGAGCCAAATAGTTGCTGTTAATAGTTTGGCCAAAACCTTGGTATCTCATATTTGGCGCCTATATCATAATAGGCATCTTTACCTTATCATTTCCATTTATATGAATATAAATTTATGTATTACTTATTATTCTTATCAGTAGGAATATAGGCTACATTCATTATATTCAAAGTATTAAGACTTACCTCTTTCGATTTTATAACCAGAATGACTCCAAATAGTGGATCCGTTTGTGTTGTTTGTGGAAATTGGTTTAACTTTAATATTTATCTGAAATAATAGAAGATTACGTCATACTTTTAATATTAGACTGATTTATCTTTATAGAAAAACAAATACAAAAATTATTTAAACTGAAGCATAGAAATACACTTACTAAATAATTTTTTTTATTAATTTGGCCTACTAACTACTTTTCTTTTAATAGTAATGCCTGTCATCTATTTAACACCTTTCAAACAATCTGATACTATGTGAATATGTGTAAATAATACATTATTATTTAAGAATCGGACAGCAATT
The DNA here is from genome assembly GCF_000671375.1 of Centruroides sculpturatus. Taxonomy (NCBI): domain Eukaryota; kingdom Metazoa; phylum Arthropoda; class Arachnida; order Scorpiones; family Buthidae; genus Centruroides; species Centruroides sculpturatus. The sequence continues at coordinate 191,642 of NW_019385481.1, read as the reverse complement.
TTAAAATTGATTTATAAATTGTCACTTTCCTTAGTCTGTGCCAGTGTTTGACAGTCCTTTCTTAATTTCGACAACAGAGTTAAATAGGCGAAAGAAGAAAAAAATGTGGCATGAGTTTCCGATTAACTACATAAGAATTTCCGATGCAAATCGGAAGTCACGTTATTTCAATTGAGAAAGTTTTTTCTGAAAGAGATTAGATTCGTAAACGTCACGACTCTATTACTAACAGTAAAAGTATAATGTATACGGTCAAGCCACTAGTCATTTCAGGTGAAAAGCATATATTTTAAATTAAAGAAAATAAAAATGTAATGAAAAGTTGCAGCCCGGAATTGTGACCATTTCACAATAAATATCTGCTCGTTGATTGTCTTTTCTTTTTTGCAATTACAATAAGTTTGAACTTCGTTTAATTTCGATTCTTGTAATGCGTATAAGAGGGAAGGCATAAAAATCGTGTCAAATTTGATCCTTAGTTTTTGGAAACTTCCACGTTTAAGACTTTCTTAACACCAAAAAATGTTTAAAAATATGAAGATTTTACTTGTAATTGCAAATCACAATTTTTTAAAAATACAATTTATCTATAATCTCAAAATAAAGCTTTTGCCATTTTATTACAACTAATAATATAAACAGGTTTTTGAATAAAATTTCCTAACAGATGGTGCCACACACAATTTTGAAGTTTTTTGCCGGAAAAGTTACGCAACTCGTTTCTGGATTTTTTCGATGACAGATAAATTCTTAGATAAATTAGATTTCTTATTTTGTGAAGATCAAACTCTCGATTATCGTCAATCGAAAATGAAAGAGATCTCGAGTCGAGTTCTACTACTGTTAGGCCTGATAGGAGTTAAAAGTCTCCAACCCATTTTCATCTCTTACAGCTTTAATATAATTGATTTTACAAATATAATACACTAAACTCAAACTACACAATAAACTTCTGAAATATAAATTTATAGGTACAAAAGAAGATACGTTCAAAATATTATGTGGAATTAAATTAATTAAGCATGAAATGAAGCAATATCAGCAACTAAAGTCGACCCCCCTATAAGATAGAGATACGTTCCATTCTTTAGGAATCCGATTTCTTACGAATCCTTCCAATCACAACCCGACACGTGTCAAGTTTACGGACTACGGCTGTTTGAAAGATTTTCTTCCATAAAATTAATCGATTCTAGACTAATCCGACTCAACATTTCCAAAATACGTATATATTTTTTGGGAATAATCCGTATAAACTACGCTATAAACAAAAAATTGTAGGATTACTTACCGAGTGTCACCATTCGACATTGCCATTGCTCAACATTGTTTTCGTCGCGGAACAGCTCAGCAAAGAGCGGCCGATTTCTAACAACTTATTTTTCTGTGAAAACTTCGTAGAACTTCGGAGACATCATTAATATAAATAATTTTAATCGCCGTTGAATAAGAAATGTTTCTTTCACAAGAAATGTATAAAATTACAGTACTGTATTAGACTTACGGTACCTAATTTACATACTGACAGACGATAGTTAGCGTAAAAATCTCCGTAGCGTGGCGCCACGCTAGACGGCGGAAATTATATATTTAATTATAACAAAGTTACAATAAGTTAATATATAATTATATATACAGTACCTAATTTATATATAATTAATATATAATTATATGTACAGTACCTAATTTATATATAATTTATATAATACTGTCCAGACGATAGAAATCTCTCCGTAGTTGGCGCTATGGACGGCGGGAAAGTAGTTCGGCTGCCCGATGACGTTTGAGGTAATTATAGAGAATTTTTACTGTTTTTTACGGATATCGGTCACAATTTTTTCGTAGTTTTATAGGAATCGTAATTATAGGGACCGTAATTATAGGGGGTCGACTGTACCAATAATACTATAAAATTTATCTGAATAAGGCGTAACTTGTCTAAGCAAGTTACTGATTCCGACATAATAAAATTCTAGCAATTAGTTGCGTTACTTTTTCGGCTGGAGGATCAAATCTGACAGGAGGGTCAAATCAAATCAGGAAGGTAAAATCCTAAAATCTGACCCTCTTGTCCAGGTCAAAGTCGGAAAGTCAAATCTGATAGGATTGCATTACTTGTTATGAAGATATAATAACCAACAAAGTAAAACGTACAATTGTGCAAAACGTCACTTCATACAATAGGAATAGGTAATTACCAGTCAGCTGTAACGTATACACAACAATATAAAAAATTTTAAAAACAGTCGGACCACAAAATTTCGTCAGTAAAAAAAAGGGTTATCCTTTTTAAAACGAACATCGTGGCCAAAACGTCAAGTTTCATAGTAAACAACCGAAATGACAGTTACTTAAAATCAAAAATAACGTAGTTGAGTTTAAAGCTCGTATGGTCATTATTTATATAAATAAACAATTTTAAAAAATATATTTTTCTATTTTCCGCTTTATATTTTACTATTTCAGTTGAGTTTCTCGTCCTAAAAGCAACACTGCGATCTCATAGAAAAGTATTTTTCACTCACCTCTAAAGGTTCCTTTTTAATTGTTTTATAACACTTCACATCTGTATTAAATTTTTTCTTGAAATTCTTTAAATCAACTTCAAATTTTTCGTCGTTTCGTTGAATTGTGAAGTCCGAATATTTCGTTTCTAACTCTTCTTTTATCTTCATTTTCTCTATTTACGATATTCTAGTATGTCAGAAATCTGTATTCATTAAAAAAATTAATTAATTAATTAATATTTATTTGAAATATATGGGAAACAATTAGGGATGCACTTTCAGGGTCGACGGAGGAAACTGTAGTAGTGACACTGCCGCTACAATATCACTTGTTATATGGTTAATAGTGTTGTTCTTAAAACGCACCTATAAATCTTTATAGTAAGAAACTAAAAATGAAATATTTAATCATATCCTTAAAACCTAGAAGCTTTCCAGTTTACATTATACTAAGTACCTGGGCCTATCTAAGTTTCTCAAAGCCTAGGGCTTATTGAATTACAACAGGACTCCATTTTTCTTAAAATAAGAATTTTTAAATTGAAGATTGAAATTTATTTATAATAACACCAAAATCAGAGTTGAAATATATTTATTTATGAAATGTTAATGAAAACGCATTAAATTTTTTTATAACAATTTAATTTTTGTGTGCCTTTGAAACTTTGGGGCACAGGGCTTTAGTTTTATTAGTCCCTATGTAGATTTGCTTCTGATAGTACAATGTAAACTCTTTTATAATTAAAAGATAAAATTTAAAAATAATTAAAAAGTAGGTAAATTTATAAAATAAAATATTAAACTTCTAAAAAATAAAAATGAATATAAATTTGATTATCTTTTGGGCAAAACAGCACTAAAATCATTTGTAATAGTTACGTCGAAAGAAACGACAGTTGCAATTAATTAAAAGTAGTATGATTAATATTAAAAATTCAATGCAAAATTAATATTATGTGAGGATTCATGGTCTATAATTTACTTTTAACAACAGTTTGTGATATTTGTTTGATATTTTCCCCTATTTTTGTAAGACGAAATTAAAGAAAAACTTCCTATTCTGTTAATAAACACCAACGTCCCCTAATCCATTTTTTCTTGTGTGAGACTTGGACATATTTTTAGGAAAAACTTTTCTATGAAATTCACATCACATCTGGAAATCATTAAAAGCATTGTTCCTTCACACCCGTTTTAAAAGAGTTAAGAAAAAGATTGTCAGTAACCCCAGCTATCGCCTACGGTTATTGTCCAACACTGCCTTTAGCGGTCCCTGTTGCCTACTTGTTTCTTTTTACCCTCCTAGATTTACTAGCCACCAGTGTTGCCGCAATAAAATTTCAAAACGTACTGAAGCGCCTTCAAAAATGTACTATTTTCCTTCAAAATGTACTAGTTCTATGAATACTTTGTTTACGTGCCTATATATATATATATATAGGCACGTAATATATATAGTTTATTGTCAAATAATTTAATTTAAAATTTTATTTTTGGAATTTTTTGAAAGCTATTTATAAATATCTACACATCTATTAGTTATTATAAAATGAGCATTACATTGACAACATTTATTAATAATACTATTGAATTTCATCTTAATTTTATAACCAATCGTGCTTTAAAAAAATAATTATAAATTTGTTATATTATATTATTTTATTCTTTATTATACTTTAAATTTTTTTGATGTTATTGCATCACTTTACGAAGTGGTATATACGTAATTGCATCAGTTTTAGTACCTATTTAATTAATTTCAATCATGACAGCAAAAGATAAGGATGCTTGTTTCTTTTAAACTATTTGATGAAAACGTTACATAAAATTGGGGTTGCATAATCATCTGAAATTATTATTATATTTTTGACTGGAAATTACAGGATTTATGCAATTTTAGTTTAATTAATGTCATATAAAACTGACTGCTCGTACAAGTTTGCTTAAAACATGCAACTCAAAAAACCCCAAAATGGCAGCTCAAGAAGTAGATCACGCGTGTCCTGATCTTCTTATATAGACCTTGGAACAGTCGGAAGCGCGGCCATTTTGGAACCATACGTAACATTAACCCTTATTTCTTTTACTACGATTACTAAAATTGAAGTTCATAATTTAAGAATTAAATTATAGTGGTAGAAAATAATATAAAAGTATTTATAATATTTATACTCGTACAATTTCAAAACTATTTTCTGTAATAATTTGTTTCTGACTTAACGGATATTTTGATATTATTGACGACAAAAGTTTAAAATCATTGATGTCCTTACCTGTCCATTATTTTTGTTTGACGGAGTTGAATTGTTCGGACCAAGTGGCATGAAAAATTTTGTCAAGGTCCTGATGAGAATGTGCAGACAACAGTACGTGTGAAAGAAGACCACTGTGTCAAGACTGTTTACACGTGCAACTATCTATGTTGCTGACGTCGACGGACACACACCATTTGTATGTTGTGATTGGATAATTTAAATTAGCAAGCAGTGACACTAGTGAGACTTTATTAAACTAATTTTTCTCATTTTTTCGTTAAGGCGTGAAATATTATTTTGTACCGTAAATGGTACTTGAAATATTATAATGTATTGAAAATGTACTAAAAATCTAAATGTACTTTCAATTTACTGGAAAGGGCAAAATGTACCAGAAAAGTACAAATGTACTAGGAACGGCAACACTGCTAGCCACCCACAAGGGGTGTTGCGCCCACTTTAGGAACCGCTGCGCTAAACAGTCCAAATTCCGATACATGTCGGAAGTTGGACTGTTTAGCACAGCGGTTGGAGGAGTTATGCAGGTCTGAAATTTGAAAATATCACCCCAGTTCATATCACAAGTCAAACAAATGATAACGTTGTAAAAAAGAATTAAATAAATTTAAATCTAATAACGTAATAAAGGATTTTGGAGCCAACTGTCTCACTAATGTTTGTTTGACAGTTTTTATATGTAGACATGATGAATTTTTCGAGTTCGGCTGACTTCTCTTACTTCAAAATCGTAACATTTTCCCTCGTAGCTACGCATTTAAGTAAACAAAGTTTATTTTAAAATTTTGGAAAGAGTAATGCAAACGTAGAAAGTTTGCAAGTGACGCTTTAAAACAACACTAGAGTCGTATACAAAAGTACATTTTACTCACCTGTATATTTTTATGTTCTGAAGGTTCTAATTTAATTATTCTACATAACTTTTTGTTATCCGTATTAAATTCTTTCTTGCAATTCTTTAAAACTTGAAACTTTTCATCACCTCGGTTAAATGTAAATTCTGAATATTCATCTTCTGGTTCTACTTTTATCTTCATTTTCTCAATTTAGGTTAATTTCATATGTCAACAATCTGTTTTTAATGAAAGACTTTAAAACCGTCGAGTTTGAATCTACATTCGTTTAAAGAAATAAATAAAATTTATATAATATAAAATACTTATCTATACTAGTCGATTAAAGTGTCATCAATCGATATTAATTAATAAATATCCATATTAATTTTACTGGAATTTTAGAGCGAGTAACAAAGACAGAGAAGTAAACTCAGTGCTATTGTTCGTGTTGTAGCAGTAAAAGAAGCAAGCACACTCAAGGTTAATAATAGAAGAAAGTTCAAGGGTATCAAGTCACCAATTCACGTGATACTTTATAGCTAGGAAACTCACGTGATAATTGGTAAACAAATGTTTCTAGAACCCATTTTGTTTCCATCACTCGTCTAGCAAATACTGTTGTTACAAAGTCAAATTGTTTTTAAATCTTCAGCTATTTTGTTTATACCTTCCCTAGGTCTTCTTCCCTCCATTAAGTTCATTAATGATATTAAATTTCGATGGTTAAAGGTCGACGGGGTTTAGAGTTAATGATAGAGAGAGAGAGAGTTTACATAATAAATTAAATATAATATACTTGTTAATGTTTTCACAATTATTTTTTAAATCGGCGATATTTCCCTTCGTTTTAGAATTTTTTTTTCTTTTTTTCGCCTACGTGCATCGGAGGTTTAAGAATTTTGGCGGCTACACTGTCTCTCTTTTACACGGGCAACAAGTAGAGAGAATCCAGAGAACTGTCCTGTTTCAGGGTGACCTCATTTTTAAGCGCAGAACTTCTCCAATTAGAACTGTCAAAACAATATAGCCACTCTTCTGATATGTGACGAAAGCTGGACTGATTAGCACAGAGCAGTTGGCGCTATTCCCATGTGGGTGACGAGTAAATCTACAAAATAAGCAAGTAGAAGGCAGGGGGAATGGAGGTTGTTGGAGTCGTTGGGTATAACTTCACACTGATTGGTGCGAATTCTTACGCTAGAACAATCGAATCTGAAGGGACTGGTGTTATCACATTTTAACAGAAAAGGAAGTTTCTCCTGCAATTTCGTATCTTTACAAATACAATATCGAACAAATTATTAATTGTAACTTTTTTTTTTCCCCACATAACTATTAAAAATCATTTTACTGTTGTTTCGCACAAAAGATAATAAAATATAAATTTATTTTCATTTTTTTTTCTTAGTAATTTAATTCATTTATTTTATAAATTTACCTGCTTTTTAAATTTTCACTTTTGATTATAAGTTAGTTAATATTGAACTTTCGATTATAAAGTAAACTAGAAATTTTTATATTTTAAAGATGTGATTAAGTAGGCATTATTCAGTTTTAGTTTCTTACTATAAACATTCATAGGTGCGTTTTAAAAACAATAAAATTAACTATATAACACGTGATTTTATAGTTGCAATGTCGCGTGTGCTGGACACGTGACACCACTCGAGTTTTTTTCCGTTAACCTTGAGGGTGCACCCTTGTTTACTGCTATTGATACAACGATAACACTAGTAATGAGTTTACTCGTCTTTCTTTCTTACTTGCTTTAAATTTCGAATGAACGTTTATTAATTAATTAATTCTTTGATTGAATAGAGACTGTTGACATACGAAAATATCGTAAATGGAGAAAATGAAGGTAAAAGAAGAGTTAGAAACGAAATATTCGGACTTCACAATTTAACGAAACGAAGAACAATTTAAAGTTGTTTTTAAAATTTCAAGGCAGAACTCGAATATCTGGAACTCGGCTTGTATCGTTCGAGCTCCATACTCAAGCTGATAAAAGGTTTATTTTTAAAAATTTAGAAAAAATTTAAACGTCTTTCTCTTGCATTAGAGTTTTTGACGATTTGTCGTATAGATCAAGACTTAGACGTAAAAAGTCTTTGCGATTTTTGCGGAAGCTAAATCTTTGAATAAAAAAGCATTTCTGAAAGCCGATTGCTTGACGGTCAATGATGAAAAATACACTTACAATGTAGAAATAAACGAACTGCGAAAGATTCGGTGTGTGTGTGTGTGTGTGTGTTGGCATGTATTATGCTTAATATCTCAGGACGGAGTAAAGATAAAGTAACGAAATAAGGCACGGTAGCTTGTATGTAAAAGAGATTAATACTGTTACATTTTGGTTGTGAAAGTTCAAAAGGATGGAGAGATATTTTGCGAGGAGTCAGACTTAATGAAGATTTTACTTGTTAGCATTTATAGTGTTTTACAAAAGACATTTCTAACCTCAAAATTTTATAATAATTAAACATATATAAAGTTTAAATAACAAAATCTCGTAAGAGATTACAACATATACAATTTTATTTATTTACTATGATTAATAATTAAAAAGTGGTTTTTTTTAAAAAAAATCTCATAACAGCCGGGAAGGTTACACAACACCTTGCTAGCTTTTTTATTATGTCCGGATCATTAACTATAATACAATTGTTTACACAAGTTACGCGTTATTTAGATAAATTTTTTAGTTTGGTTGGTAGTAGCTGATATTGCTTCCTTTCATGCTTAATGCTACATGATATTTTTAAAGTATCTCTTTTTGTGTTTATAAATTTATATTTTAGGTATATGTTGTTTGAATTTAGTGTATTATATTAGTAGAATGAATGATATTTAAGCTGTATAAGGTCAAAATGTGTTTGGGACTTTTAAGTTTCTGTTCTGTGAAGTCGGTTTATGTATCAATCATGTAGTTGTATTGTAAAAATACACGAAAAATATTTATTCTGTTTTGACTTTTAAATTAATTTTTATATATTTAAGGTTATAAGAAAGATTGATTTAAAGGAAATGTTAAAGCAATTTCATGAGCAGAAAGAAAAATAGATAATGAATACCACGCATACAGTTTTTTAAAGTTTACAGTTGTGTATTCGTCACTAACTCTACGAAAGAGGCCTTCTACAATAGATAAGAAGGGGAAATGCATTTAGACGTATTATTAACTTAATTAACAGTATTTTCTGCATTTTTGGAATCGTTTTCCTTTTTTAATTTACATGGTTTGACACGATTCTTATCTATTCGCCTGTTATATGCATTACAATACCCGAAAGTCACTAGTGCTAAAACTTATTCTGGTTGCAAACAATAAAATACAATTAACTAGCAATTATGTATCGCGACCTCCTCACAACGAAGGACTGCAATTTTTTTTTATCATATTTTTAATTTATTTAATTTAAAATATATAATCTTTACCTCAAATTAGTAGTGGCTTGTCCGTGTACAGTACATTATACATTTCCAGTTAGTAATAGAGTCGTGCCGTTTATGTATTTAACTTCTTTCACAGGAAATATTTTGAATTAAAATAACTTGACTTCTTGTTTGTGTCGGAAGTTCGTATACTGTTAATCGGGGAATTGTGCCTCTGAGCACATCATATCTCGTCTCGGTTTTTATCTATCTAATTCATGAGGAAGGATAGTAAACAGTTTTTAGACTGACATCAGTATGAATTTACAAGCCTATTTATTTTCAAATTGCATCCTAATTATGTATAAACTCTTTTTTACATAATCACATAGTATCAGATTCATATAATTTGGTTAAAATTTCAAAAATTCTAAATAAATAAATTTCCACTGTTGTCCGTCTGGCTGTTGTCTTATGTGATATACAGGGTATTATAATATAATTTTTGATATAGGCATTTTATTAGTTTACATTTTTCGGTAAAAAAAAGGGCAAACCTAGAAATATAAAAAATTACGAGTTGAAAAAGCAGAAGGTTGCCTTAGATCAAAAGCTAAAGAAATTTCGGTGTTATATTATTTGAAGTTGTCATGTTTTAATTTACTCTAACATTAGGATAAATTTGATAGCTAAACACAATATAACTTATTAAACTTATTGTTAAAATAAAATTTATTTACAAACTGTTTAAATGACTTATAATTCCTTCTTTCGGCGAAAAAATGCGTCGCCGAATCTACGAAGAACGTGGAACAGGAGCTGATGGCTCCGATAACCCAGCTTTATCGGACAATGTAATACTCCAGTTTTCTTGGATATAGTCTGACGATGGCTTATTACAAAGAGAGTGGACTTGGAGTCGAGGAATAGGACAGAGACCTATGTCAAACAAGCAATTGAAAAGTGTCGAAAAGTGTACCACGAGGTCGAACTTTAATAAATTTTTATGATAATGGCAAACTGTAAGTAGCAAATAAATACTATTTTCTGGAGTTTATCAATTAAATAAATATTATTTCAAAGAAATAAAGGAATTTTAATATAAACCATATAGTAATTTAAATTTTAATGTGTTGGTTTGATCACTCAGTATAAATTCGATTTGAAGATTTAATATTTTTTACTTTCATTTAATTTTTAAAAAAACATAAGTGATCAAAGCTTCCCAAACCACTACTACTATTCTATTTAAAATTTATTTTGTATTACTAGTACTTTCTATATATTAACAGGACTTATTATACTGGAATTATGGATGCAGATATTTAGTCTTACAGTTCAAAAATAATGTTCTTTATTTAGTTTATTTTGAACTGTAAGACTAAATATGTACATCCATAATTCCAGTATAATAAGTCCTGTTAATATATAGAAAGTACTAGTAATACAAAATAAATTTTAAATAGAGATAAAAAAGGACAAAAAGGCATAATAACTACTACTACTACCCGTTTGAACACTAAGATTATTATTGTTATTAACCCATCTCGATTATATTATAAGATTGTGAATGCTAATAACGCGTAAAATATTCATTAAGTCCGACCACACTGGAGATATGACACATGACCCCTTCTATGTCTCTACCTGTCGACCTTTAATTAAGAAAAAAAATTTAATAGCATTAATGCCCTTTATACACGTGCTACTGTGCCAAATTTTGTTTTTTAAACTTTACTTATTCTGAGATATTGTTTAATATTTCAGAACAGAATAAAGAAATTAAACAAATTAGACGCTAACATACCTAATTTTTTCTTTTATTTAATATTTTGTGGGTTCGAGAGATCTCCAAACGTACAGATTTGCAAATAACTCGGAAGGTCAAATGTGACACGGTTCGAATACTTTTTCGTTTTTTATATACAAAACAAGTTGGAAAAGTAAAAAGGAGTCGGAGTGGGGAAATTTTTGACGACTAAAACACTAAAACTTCACGTCCCCGACTCTGAATTTATAGCCCTGCTTGTAATGCATATAACAATCGAAAGTATAAGAATCGTGTCAAACCATGTAATTGTATTGAAAAAATACACGAAAAATAAATTTTTATTCCGTTCTGACTTATTGAGGATAAACATCTTTAAACTTTAAAACGTTATAAAATCACGCAGTAAAAGTAAAGGTATAAAAAGGAAAACGAATCCAAAAATGCAGAAAATAGTTTTAATTAAGCCAATGATACCTCTAAATTCATTTCGTCTTTTTACCTAGAATGTATTTAACCAAAAGAGACTGCGATATCCATTAATCTCGTACTGGGAAATGCCGAAAAGGAAGACGAATTCCATGATGAATCGATAAAATAACTTGGGTTCGTTTCCAAAAGCAGAAAAGCATTTTATGCCTTTTGTACAGTATGCCGTTGTGATGTTGAAATAGGAAGTAAAGGCAAATATGCGATTCAAAAATATGCTACTAATGAAAAACATAAAACCAATATTCGAACTGCAAGTACGTCGCCATTATTATTTGTTTCTACAATCAGATCTGCTCGGGACGATAAAATTCTGACTGCAGAAGTTTGCAACGTGAAACACCACCAGTCGTATAGAAGTATCGATTTCGGAGTAAAAGTTGATAAAGAAATATAGGATGACTTGAAATTAAACTTCAAAGAAGAATGATAATTTTTTTGTATTTGCAGCAAAAACCAAACTTAATGCTTGTAGAAAATGTGATGCAGACTTTAAGGTTTTCGATGAAAAAATAATAAAACATGTTACTGACAGATATGAATTCTCCGAAAACAGACTTCATTAGTGTCAAAATTCAGCCTAACAAGTGACATACTTTTTGAAGAGTTCTGCGATGAAGTGAAGACATGTAACATACCAGATATTGACATGGATGAATTATACGAAGAGAATGGGTTTGTGGAGCACATTATAAATAATCCTGATATGGTAAACAGCAGCTGCGAAGAACGCTAGCAGAAGTTATACAAAAACAGTGACATACAGATTCCTTTTTACAATCTAAAGGAACTCAGTGCCTGTATCTTCTGCATATCATATCAATGCTCATGCCTAACGAATTTTCTCAATGATGACTTTAGGATGGAGGAATGAGAGAAATCGATTGAAAGTAAACTCTGTCAAAGCAGAACTCTAAATATGTAATAATTTACAGAAGTATGCCTATTTATGTACAAAACACTTCCTGCCAACGACAAACTACTGTACTGGAAATGGCAAGCAAATAACAGAAATATAAAAAGGAGACAAGTCATGCCATCTGTTTTATTTTTTAAATAAAATACTGAATTTTTGTTTTTTTTTTCTCAATATTTGTTACACTGTTTACATTTCTTACTTTATGTACGGTTTTCGACGTTTAATATTATCACTGATCAATGAACATTCAATACATTTATTTTTCCGTATTTTATTTATATATTTATATTTTATATTTATTTATTACGCATACTGGATACACTCCTTGATGAGGGGAGCAAAATCATCTCCCAAAAAGAACAAGATACTTAAATACAATAGGCATAAAATTACAATAAAAAAATTATATATTACAATATTAATTTAAATATTAAAATTTAAAAATCAAAAATAATAATTAGTTAAAGTTTAAAGCTAAAGTTTGAGAGCATCTGCCAAAAAATAATACAAAACCAATAAACAACATAAAAGTAAAACAATCAACGAAATGAAAAAGCAAATTGCTTACCTATAAAGAAGAAATAAATTAGTAACGAAAAAACACAGCACTGACAGATGCTCCCAAACAACACCAGCAGCAAAGCCAATTTTATAATTGAGGAATCACGCCCCTTAAGAGAAAAAAACAACAGATCTTCTTAGAAAACAAAACACTTTAAATTGATAACATGGTTCTGATAAAGTTTTAAGAAATAAAGACCTGGTAAGAACTTCGCAACCAAAAATTTCATCACGTAACACCTTAAGACGCCCACATTTAGCCAAAATATGCCAAGCATCCACAATTTCGTTCTCAACACAAAAGTTACACAATTCTCTCGAATAATTATTCAAAAAGTTCAGAGAATTAAACCTAACCTGTATAAATGAAGACAAAATATTAAGGGAAACATCTTGATTATATAAAAAATTATCAAAAAAAGTAACGTTTAAATCCTTATACCAGCAATTATATACACTATTATTTATTTTTTGATTTATATTGTATAAAAAGTTATCAAAAATGTTAACGAGGAGAAGAGACCAGTCCATTAAATCCACATCATTATTAATAAGATTAATACCATGATTATTACAAGTATCAATAAAATAACGTGTCCAGTCTATAGACTTTTTATTAAGTATAAATTTCAGACAAACTTTACTCAAACGATGATCATCAAGATTAGAAATTCTTATAATCCAATTTCTTATCCTACTAAATAATATAAATTTTATAGGGGTCAAAGCACATTTCATCATGATTAAATAGCCTGGAGTACAACGAGGTAAATAAAATAAGTTTTTAATAAATTCAATCTGTATGCCATCACCATTGGCCAAGTTAAAACCCCAAATCTCTGAAGCATATAATAAAGAGGGCAAAACCACAGTTCTCAATAAACGTAAATAATCAGTCAGCTTACGTAGTTCGGCAGATTTCCCTAATTTAATAACTTTATTCATCAATACTCTTGCATGAGTTCTCTTATTAATGTAATGCGTATGGAATAAACCATTAAATGAAAATGTAACACCCAAATATTTATAGTTAGACACAACTTGAATTAGAGAACCCTTAAACCACCATTTATCCGCCCTCGCACTCTCCTCTTCTAAATACAACAATCTTAGACTTATTCAAATTCAATTTCAAATCATTTTCATTTAAATAAATTGCCAATTTATCAATCAATCTCTGCAATCCAACCACAGAATCAGATAAAACTACAATATCGTCAGCGTAAGCCAATATTTTAATCTGGAAACCATCTATTTCTATACCATCACCGGAAGAATTAATAATGCCAAAGAGATCATTCAAAAAAATACTAAACAAAATTGGACTCAAAATACAGCCCTGCTTAACACCAGTCTTAGAGAACATTAATGGCGAACAGTTACCTCCAATTCTTACCATAAAGCGAAGAGTTTTCATACAAAGCAACGAGTAAAGACACAAATTTATAACTAAAACCGTAACGCATCATCTTTAACCACAGCAAATTCCTACCGACTCTATCAAACGCAGAAGATAAATCGACAAAAAATGCATACACTTTCCTACATTTCCGTAAAAAAGTTTTCTGGATAACTGTATACAAAACAAAAATATTATCTAATGTGGAGTAGCTAGCCCTGAAACCTGCCTGATTTTCATGCAATATATTTTTAACTTCTAACCATCGAGTCAACCTTCTATATAGAATAATACAAAACAATTTCGAAGCACAAGATGATAACCAGATAACTCTATAATTACCAGGAACATCCTTCCTACCATTCTTATAAATCGGAATTAAAATACTCGTCTTCCAAGACTCCGGTATTATCCCAGTATAAAAAATCTTTGAGAAAAGACTCAAAAGATGTGGTCTCAACGGCTCAAAATTCCATTGGGATCCCATCAAAACCTGGTGTCTTATTTGGCTTATACCTTCTTAAAGCATCATTAAGCTCATTTATAGAGAATTCATGGTCCAAAAGTTCATCATACCAATTCCTACAATAATTAAAAATCGAAATATCCGCACAATAAGAATCCAAGGAACCAAATAAATTAAAAAAGTGATGAAACCAAACATCAATAGGAATAAAGCTAAAATTACGAGACTGAGCCTGCTTAACATGACGAAAATAATTCCAAAAAAGTCTATTGTCTTTTCTAAAACATTTTTGAATTTTACCAGCAAATAATTTTTTTTCGCAATGCAAAACTGCTTCACCATACTTCTTAACCTAACAAAGCGCAAACGATCACTAGAATCATTACTCTTCCTAAAAGATCTCCAGGCTCTATTCCTAGCACTAATTAGCATCCTACAGTCCGAATCAAACCATAAGAGAGAGTTCTTATGTCTCCTAATATTAAATCCCCTCCTGCAAGCCACACTAAAAAGGCAATTATTCAGGTCTTCCATTGAATCAAACTTATTCATAATGCATATTTTCTCCAAAGCAACCTTAATTTGTCCTTTCTGGATTCATTCCAAAACAGTCTATTAATCCTCTGTCTCTTTTCGAAAGAGACCGATCTATCATTACCACAAGCCAGACGTAAAATTAATGGGTTATGGTCGGAATCCAAAAATTGATCCACCTGAAGAGAGAGAACATCTTTCCAAGTTAACGGAGAAACTATAACCAAATCAATAACAGAACAACCATTACTAGAGATAAAAGAAAATTCACCCGCTTCATCTCCTAAACATCTCCCATTAACAATAATCATATTTAAATCATCACATAAATTAAGCAACTTTCTACCACAAGAATCAGTCACCAAGTCTTTC
>NW_019385481.1:165264-174833 GCF_000671375.1 Centruroides sculpturatus | reverse complement strand
TACGCCACACGGCATGATTTGCATAAGACTATGGCTTGGGAATCACAGATTTGCATAACGTTACGGCTGGTGATGGCTAATTGGTCGGCCGGGAATCACGCCACATGACATTTGCATAGTGCTACGGTTCAGTAAGCACTAATTGGTCATCGAGTCCGATGTTGACGCTATAACAAGGCGACAGTTCGACACACCGGATATACGTCACTCTCGTCTAAGTTCGACTTGGAAATTTTTTTGTTCAATAATAAATGTGAATTCTTCTTCCTGGAAAAATAAGACATCCCTTGAAATAAGACCTAGCGTATTTTTCAGAGCAAAAATTAATATAAGACACTGTCTTATTTTCGGGGAAACACGGTACTACTGGTCTCTGCTTCCCTGAAGTTCGGTGAGTACGACTTTCTTTTCGGATTGACTGCCATAATAGTAAAAACTTACCTATAAAGAAGAAAAAAATTAGTAACGAAAACACAGCACTGACAGATGCTCCCAAACAACACCAGCAGCAAAGCCAATTTTATAATTGAGGAATCACGCCCCCTGGTAAGAACTTCGCAACCAAAAATTTTAACACGTAACACCTTAAGACGCCCACATTTAGCCAAAATATGCTAAGCATCCACAATTTCGTTCTCAACACAAAAGTTACACAATTCTCTCGAATAATTATTCAAAAAGTTCAGAGAATTACACCTAACCTATAAAGAAGAAATAAATTAGTAACGAAAACACAGCACTGACAGATGCTCCCCATATTTTATTTATACATGTACTGTACGTATAAAGAATGAAAAGCACGGGAGGAGAGTCAACAGGATTCGCGGGGGTTATCCCCAGCAGTGTCCTTTCTTTTAGGTATTGAATGATGACCACTGTACATAAAATTCATCTTTCTTTTATAGAAGTGGAATTAAAAAGACACGCTATTTTGCCTAGGGGTAAGCGTAAGAGTAAAATTGATCAGGTAAATTCTAGATGTAAAAGAATAAGAACAACCGAGACCCCGAGAGCTGTGAACTCTGACTTAAGAAACATAGAGTAAGAATGGCTTTGTCAAGGGCTGAGAAAGAGCATTACAACGTCAAGCTCGACTTGAAGCTCCTCTCAATTCTTCAATATTTATTTTCTCATAAAAAAATATTCTGTCGTACTTGGCGGAAGAATTTCCGGTATATTATAAATAAATAAATGAAGGCACAGACTAACAGAGACCGAAAACTTTCTACGCCATGTTATCGATTTTAAAGTCACGTTATAAATTTAAACCAACCACAATGCACAACTGTGTCGAACTCGATTACAGGGCACCCCCATCGAATTCTTATTGCGTCGTGCCTACCTGACGTCACGAATGTTTGGGTTAAATTTATTCTTTTATATTTATATTATTCTTAATTACAGATATTTGTAATTGGAATATAAGAAATTAAGAAATAACGATTGTGCATATGAATATAATTATTTTAATAGTGTATTAAAATAATTAATAAAAAACAAAACAAGAAAAATAAAAATAAAAACAAACACGTAGTATAGAGTACTTATTACAATATTTTATTATTATTAATACGTTGAATTATACATTACTGTACTAACATAATCAGATTGTAATCAATAGATTAACAAAATTCTTCTATCCTGAGAAAATTTTCACAAGTTATTCATTATTTGCCAAAAATGCTTAATTAAAAGAGTAGACAACTTTCTCCAGAGATAACCTACACAATACATTTATTTCTTTTTATACTAAAGACTGTGTTTATAATGTTAAGTATCTTTACCATTTCTAACAGAACAACTCCATTGTGAAAAATGACTTCACACGTGAATATTTAAAATGTAATTTGAACAGAATTTTTTGCCAGAAACATCTCATTTTTTAACGCGTTAATTGGGTTTTGTTTACATGTGCCTAATTAATACAATTTGTTTTGTAAATGTTTTCTTGCATATTTTGCATTGATATTTATTTCCTGTGGGATAAACATACTCTTGATGAGTTTGGAATTCGATCTTTGTTGTAAAATTTTTTTTACAAATGTCACAATAGAAATGAATGTGATTATTTAAAAAGAAAATCATATGCTTATCTAAAACTTTCTCAGACGTAAAAAGGTGTTCAAATATATTACGTTGATAAGGTAATTGTTTGTGGTTTCTTTCTAAACAAAAAAATTTTAAATGTAATTTTAATTTAGTTTCTGTTTTAAATCTGCTTTTACAGTTTCTACAAAAATACACTTAATTCTGATGAACGAGTTGATGCTTAATAAATTACTTTTAAAATGAAATGTCTTGTTATACACAAACGTGACGAAGATTCTCTTTTTGTGAATGGCATCGTGATAATTTAATCAATGTTTATTGGTAAAAAGTATATTGCATTTGTCACAACAAAATTGTTTTATGTCTTAATGAAGTTTTTGGTGATTGATTAAGGTGGTTTTGTTTTTAAATTCTTTATGACAAATATTACACTTTTCAATGTGAATTTTCGAATGTTCTCTTAGCGCAGTTTCAGTCTTGAATGGCTTGTTACAAAAATAGCATACATACATATTTTCATGTTTAGTGAGACAATGTCTGGTTAAGGCAGCTGTATTGGTGTAATCCTTTTTACATATGTCACAAACATACCTTTTTTTATCACTATGAGTAATGTTATGCTGTTTTAAAGAATGTTTTGTCTTAAAATATTTGTTACACTTATGACAAGATAAGTTGCATTTATTGCTGTATTTACGAATATGCTGTTTTAAACTATAACTGCGTTTAAAACTTCTATTACATACTTGACAAGTATAATCAAATTGAGTATTATGAACTACCTTATGATTTGCCAAAACATCTTTTCTTTTAAAATATTTGTTACATATGTCACAAGAAAACTTGTATTCATTGCTGTGTGTATTAATATGCTTTTTTAAAACATTACTTCGTTTAAAACTTTTGTTACATATGTGACAAATATGGTTACGTTCATCATTATGAACTACTTTATGAATTGCCAAATTCTGTTTTGTTTTAAAACTTTTGTTGCATACTTGACAAACATAGTTACGTTCATCAGTATGAACTTCAAGATGCCTTTTTAAGTATACTTTTCGTTTATAACTCTTATTGCAAATATCGCATTTGAAAGGACGGTCTTCCCTATGCGTTAGTTCATGCTCCAATAACACATCATTTCTCTTAAATTCTTTTCCACATATTTTGCATGCATGAATTCTGTGTATTCTCATGTGTCTTTCTAAACGGCCTTTTCCATATGGAACGCGCTTACCACAAATGTCGCAATATAGGCCTACGTTTTTCCGCTTGATATTAGATTTTTTACTATGAGCAAGATTATGATATCGCAAAGAAGGTTTTGTTTTAAGACTTTTGTTACATACCTGAGAAGAATAGTTACGTTTGTCACTGTGATTTTTGTGATGTTCTTTTAAAACCTCTATCCGTTTAAAACTCTTATTGCAAATATAGCATTTGAAAGGACGGTCTTCACTATGTGTTTGTACATGTTGCCACAGATGTTTCCACTTAAATTCTTTTCCACATATTTTGCATGCATGAATTTTGTGTATTGTCTTATGTCTTTCTAAATGGCCCTTGCCATATCGAACGCGCTTACCACAAATGTCAGAGTGCAAGTTTTTCCGCTGGATATTAGATTTTTCACCCTTTGTTGGAGATGGCTTTACTCGATCTTCAGATGACTGCATACGTAAATTCCCTTGAAAGATTTCGTTTTTACTTCCACTTTTGTGTTTTTTCACGTGTCTTCGCAAAAGAAATTGCCACAAAAACTTCTTATTGCAGGATGTGCAGCGAAATGGTTTTTTCCCAATATGACAGAACAGATGTGTTTGTAATATTTTCTTATTTGTGAAAGTCTCTTTACATACATCACACGTAAATTTTTGTTTAGAATGAGATGCAAACATAACCTTGAAGTATTTTCTTTTAATCTTTTCTTCAATTTTATTGCATTTTCTACTGGAAGAAACGTATTTCTTTGTTTTGATATTATATTTATAACGTTCTCTCTTTATTGAATTCTGCTGAATATCGTATTCTTGAATCTGCCCTTCCTCGTCAACTGAAAGATTAAAAAATAATAAATTACCTATAATAATTGAATAAACATAACAAAGCTGCAATATTAAAATAGGCATATTAGTGCTGTAGTTATATAATTGGTTAATATGTTTTTTTTTTTTTTGTTTAAAAGCAAGGCATCATTTGTTGTTTGCACTAAAAATAAAACATTTTATATCTTACAATCATAAATTGATTAATTCAGCTTTAGTTTCTTCATCGGAGTTTTAAGTGAGTAGGAAAAATTAAATCGTTTCACTTTATCTGTTTTTATTTATTTTATTTATATAGTTTGTTTCAGTTGTTATCATGAAAACGTAGAAGAAATCTTGTTCTTTTAGAGAGGAAAGAAATCATTAGTGTAAAAGAAAAGCAAAAGTTTATGGATATGAAGTAGAGAGAAAAAGTTGGTGGATTCTTCAGACTTTTTAAATGAAAATTCGATAATTTTAGCGTATGTCCAGTAGATCTGTACAACGCTTTTAAAAAATATTAGCAACGTGTTTTTTAACACGTTGCAAATATGTATTTATTTATGTCATTTAATATGTTATATAGTCCTCGTTTACTTCGTTGTAATACGTTTTCTTTATTATTTTTGAATTAAGTTCACATTTATATTAATACGATGTAGGTGCTAACTTATAATTTTTAAATATCTAATCCCAAGTAAATGTATGACAGTTGAAATTTGAATGCAGTTCTTCACCTGCCTTCTAAATAATATTAATATAAAAAGTTTGAATCAAGTAATATTTTACTTACTTTGGAGGTTGATTTCATTCCTGTTAAAGTTTTCATTTGAAGTGAAGTATTCATTGTTGACAGGCTAAACAATATGCAACAATACATGACAACAACAAATAATAACTTATGATATATATATAGCTGTTACGAGTTGTTTAAATTTCCCGGCAATATTTTAAAATTTTGGTGGCGCTCTCTGTAATAAAACGTTTTTTTTAAATAAAATGTGACATTTTGAATTATTATAGAAAGGCAAAAAAACCGAATTTTCACAGTAAGGATGGGTTTTGTATTAAAAAAGTTAAATGCGAATGACGAGTAAAATCATCATGAAGTCCGAATCTATTGGAGATTCACGTGACCACCATTTTCTCCTCACCCTCTTGATTTTTAATTTTCAAAATGTAATAGCTTCAATTTCCCTAATAATAAAACTTTCCTGCAAAATTTCAAAAATTTTTCCATTAATTTCCATTGAAAAATATTTTCCATTGATAAAGATATTACTAATGAAGTATGCTAATTTTGCTATAGATCTATGTTATTTATAAAGTAATTTAGCCCAGTGAAAACCAGGAGGGTAGTTCTGTAAGGAAAGATTTTTACTAGTGTTGCAACGAATAGTATATTCGGTCTCAGGCCGAATACTGAATATTCGGCCAAACTATTCGGCTTGATTAACGCACGCACGAAAATTGGCGTGCAAACCGCATTATGGCAATGACCCTGCTCTCTGTTGGCTCACTGTCAATAGCGTTAATTAGCGCTTCGCCAATAGCGTTAATTCTTGACAGTTTTAGCGGACAGACAAGAACGTCACTGCAGTATGTGATAAATCAGAGGTCGCCAAAGTAGTGGTCCGCGAGAAAATTTCGCTGGTCCCCAGAAGAATGTGGAATATACTTATTCATCACGTTAAGTTATGTTTTAAGATGCATTGAAACATAATTTAATTCATAACAATACGTGGACAGTTATAAAAAAACTCGTAGAATATAATAATTGTCTTTATATCAATATATACAACACTGTTTCGTTTCCACCAATTCATGTGCGAAGAAGTATTTACTTTCGACACTTGGGGCATCACCGTCGCCGTAAAAGCTTCTCTAGTCCAGTGTTCCTGCAACCTTTTTCTACTTGCGGCACACCCATGACTCAACACGGCACACCAAAATGTTATTCCCCTCAAAAACGTATGATATGATACTATTAATAGAATTACGTAATGCCACTAACCTATTATTATTGTTATTAAACAAACATCAACACCTATGAGCAAATTTTTTTACACATAATTTCACCAGGCTATCACTAGGCTATGAGTTACGTAATTGTAAAATGGGAAATCTACGACGGAAAAGTGACGAATCGAAAGTATCGTGAGAGCGTATTATGATGTATGCACAGGCATACGTGGACTAAAGCAATAGAGGAAAGAGAAAGGGAAGAGCAAATACGAGCGCTTAAAAAGAAGGATAGGCAGGGTCAGACCCTCGGATGTGCGACGAATAGGTGTGTACTGTACGTGTGTATCTTTGTAATTATAAATTGTGAGTACATGTGACTAATATTATTTTCTTTTTTATTTTGTTCATGTTATAAGTTATAAATAAATATAAACAAACAACACTAACCGGATAACATTAAGCCTAAATCTAAATACCATAATGATTAATTTACTGTGTTTTTGTTATTTCTTACTCTCGCTTTTAGGTATTCGGTCGAATAGCAAAAAATAGGCCGAATAATAACCGAATATTCGTTACATCACTAATTTTTACACCTATTGAATTTCAAAATTCGTTGTAAAACTGTTTTGCTCATTTTATTATATTAGAGAGGTTGCAGCCGTACTTTAAACTTTAAAGTTATACGGCAAGCAGAAGTACACGTTTGACGTTTTAACTCTATGTAAAACACTAATCCAAAAACTTAAAAATCGAACAACTAGATGAGTCTGTCGACAGGATGAAAACTTATTGTTAAACATAATTTTAGCTGAAAAAAAAACCATTGTCTCTGTAGGGGACTATAAAACCTTGAAAGTTGGTATGAACCATCTCTTATGATATGATAATATGCATGTGGAAAGCCATGAACACTGCAAACTCTGTGATACACATCAGATCTCTTAAATATTGCGCAGTCGCGAACAGACCCAACTTCATCAATGTAACAATCAATAAAGCACATTTTCTCATAACATACTTCCAGCAGAACTAAGCAGTGAAATCCCTTTCTATTTATATATGCTTGAGGTTCCTCTAAAGGGGCCTTAATTGCTATATGATTCCCATCTAGACAGCCTATAACTCCAGTAATACCGTATTACATAGCAAACGTCTGAGCAGTTGTCCTTTCCTTCTGAGCCGAAGGCAAATTTATAATACTGTTTTGTGTATTCTGTACATTTATAGCTCTAACGATTCTCATCAGGCATCTCCATGCAGTTCTCCAACAAACTCCGAATGGCAACTCCTCTGTAATATGTGTGAAAACAATATAGTACAGAATTATATCAATCAGTAAAACTTTTAAGAACGACGAAGGTTACCAGCGAAAGTAAATAAATATAGTAAATTATTTTAAAATATTTAGAGAATGTTTAATAACACTAAATAATTATTTTTGACTTTAATTAGCGTCCAGTCTCCTACCGTACGATATAATAGTAGGACAATTCCGATTCGTTTTGCCTGTTCCCCAAGACACACTTAGAATAAAGTAGTGGCTTATATAAATCCGAAAGCAACTTGGGAAATTATTTTTAGAATTTTACAAACGTATTATGCTGTGGATGGCAGAAAGTGCCGTAAAAGAACAAGCTTACTTCTATATTATTATATATATATATATATATATATAAATGGACGTGTGTGTCCCTATATTTCACTTTTCCGTCAAAACTGCACATTGCACATGAATGGTGTTTGTATGTGGTAGTAGCCCCAAGTCTCCGTTCGTGCACTATGGTGGTTGTGTCTCGATAACTATAAGGGTGCGGGAGATATGGGACTGAAAGTGGTTTTCTATTTCGAATTTTATGTTCGAATTTGTTCGAATTTAATTCGAACATAAAATTCGAATGTTGGTTCGATTATAGAACGATTGTAAAGGTTCCAGAAACGTTGAAAATACAGGTAACCCCCGTATAACACGGTAGTTACGTTCCAAAAATTGCCGTGTTATGCGAAACAAAGAACTAATACGAAAAGGCGGGATAGGTTCCAAAAATTAAAAAAACATGCTATTATATTTTCATAATTAAGATAAGAAAATTTTAATAAAGATATTTAAGTGATACATATTAATATAAATTAAATAATGTTTTCTTCGTTATCACTAAAAGCACTATTAATCGAGGATAACTTGCCAAAAAGAAAACGGCAAGTTATCCTTATCCTCTAAGCATTTTTCTGCATTATTTTCAGATCCATGCTTTACCTTTTGCAAAACGTATGCAATTTTAGATTGCTTGCTAATAGTTAAAAGATCTTTATAAATTTCCTCATATGGTGCTAAGCACTTATGAAGAATAATGCAAGTATGAAATAAGGGAAAAACATCTGGCAACATCAGAAACAGAAGCGTCGAGATCTGGCAACATTGAAACAAGTTTCGAGAAGGACCATATGTATCGACAGAAGGAAAGAAAAAAAATTTATATACTTAAGCACTAATAGTTCACGAAAATAATAATTTTCGTGAACTATTATTACTTAAGTATGTAAAAATTTATTATATTTCATGATGTACGAACGTTTTACCCAATTCTCGAACCGTGTCAGAGTGAATCCGTGCTATAACAGTACCGTGTTATACGGGGGTTACCTGTAGTTCGTTTGACTGGACGTGAACAGGAGACGATTAGAAATAGAATCGGGACTAGGTCTCTAATTAGTCTGGAAACGGGGATCTAATTCTTGCATTCCGTGAAAACGGGTAAGATTGGCTATAATGTAATTATCTTAATCTTCACTATCGTTACTTTTTGCCCAAAATAAAAACCCAGCGAAGCGGGTCCTTGCAGCTAGTAATTGAATAATTTCTGAATTAAAATCGTCTGTTTCTTTACAATGTTATTCACAAATGCTTAAATAATTATTATTTTAATAAAATACGTCATAAATTTAACCCAAAACACAGAAAAGGCTAATGTTTAAACTGAATTTCTACTCGCTACGTTCGACGTTCCAAACGCAATTGTCAAACTTCTAGGATTACAAGATGGCGGCGCTCGACGTTCGACGTTCATATTTCAGCAATGAAAACTTCGGCCGCAACCTCTCTATTGTTTTCTAATAATCAACTGCTACTTCACAACTAGATACAATTAGAGATTGCTGTGTTTACTAATTTGTTGTAATATGTGTTTATCTAATTAATATCTTCACAGTATTAGAAATAATAAATAAATCTGATATTTTGTACTATCGTCATCTTAATGGGTCACAATATAAATTTTGCCAAGGGTTTCGTAAATCTGAGGTTCGCCTGTATGTCCGGTAATGCTCAACATGTTTCCGCATCCATTGTGGACCTGACCAACCCTTCGATAAGTCTAAAATCAAAACTCATCGTTTATTTTCTAATTTATCGTGCACAAAAAAGCAAAAATACTCAAACTACCAACTGAGAAAAGTTTCAAACACTACAATTTACATATATAAATTTAATATTGAAATTCCCTTTTTACTTTATCTTGTTATGCATGATTC
>NW_019385481.1:103804-159689 GCF_000671375.1 Centruroides sculpturatus | reverse complement strand
CCCCACTCCTCACAAACCAAACATCAACTGCACTCTACATCATCTAGCTAGGAACTGCGTGGTAAGCAGAATAGCAAAATTACCGTTTATATTTGATCCATCCTTGTAGCTTACTTCCAGTTTTGGAAAGGTTAATTTTATTATAAAAATATCTATTAAAAGTGTTTATGCAGTTTTTGTATTAAATTAATTAATTTTTATTTTCCCTTTATATATAATAGAGGGAAAATATGGCAATCAGCCAAAAATGACTTCCCAAGATTTTTATGTTTTTGAACTTAGGACATCTTGAAGCATCAAGAAATGCATAAAAAGTTTTGGATAATTTTTGAATGTATGGATGTTTGTTTGTTTGTGTGTGTGGGGGGAGGCACAATTTTGTTTTGAAGCTTGAAGCTTTATAATAAACTCTCATGCTTCTTGTCAAAAACTTCTGAAATTTTGCAGGGAGGTTTGTGTATTAGTGAGATTAATGATATTAAATTTTGGTGATTAAAGGTCAAGGGGATGGGGAGATAATGGGGGTAGTGTGTATTTCCAGCAGGTTCAAACCTAATGACAATTTTACTTGTTATCAATTTTTTTTTTTTTTTATAAAACTCATCTTTACTCTCGAAGTTAAGCTTTTGCCATTTTATAACTAATAGGGAATTCTATTTAAAAACCTTTTTATACTAACAGATGGTGCCACATACAATTTTAACGTTTTTTTTGCCGGAAAAGTTACGCAACTCGTTGCTGGATTATTTTGTTAAGGAATAAGTTTAGGTTTTTTTTTATTTTGTGATGATTAGTCTTCCGATCATCGTCCATCTCAATGATTTTAATGGAAGATAGGAGCGACCTTGAGTAGAGTCCCACTATTTTAAGCCTGGCGGGACTTAAAAGTCCCGAACACATTTTAAAGCAACTCTAGAGTCGTATACAAAAGTACATTTTACTCACCTGTATATTTTTATGTTCTAAAGGTTCTGATTTAATTCTTCTACAAAATGTTTTTGTATCCGTATTAAATTGTTTCTTGAAATTATTTAAAACTTCAAACTTTTCATCACCTCCGTTGAATGTAAATTCTGAATATTCTGTTTCTGGCTCTACTTTTATCTTCATTTTCTCAGTTTAAAATGTTCTTGTATGTCAACGATCTGTTTTCAATGAAAGATTTTGAAATCGTCGAGTTTGAATTTATATTTGCATAAATAAATAAATTCATAAAATTTATATAATAAAAAACACTTACCTCTTCTTCTTGAATAGAATGTTATCAATCAATATCAAATAATAAATATCCACATTAATTTCACTCGAATTTTAGAGCGAGTAACAAAGACAGACAAGCAAACTCAGTTCTATTGTTAGCGTGCACTCAAGAAAGTCTAGGAGTAGCACGTCATTAACTCACGTGATAGTTCGTACCTATGAAAACCCACGTGGTATATGGTTAACAATTATTGTTCCTAGAATCTACCTCTGAATTGTAATTAAAAATTAAGTTTTCGATATCATCGTTAAAATCTAAAACTTTCTGACTCATTACCATTAATCAACGAAAGAATTGAATTTGTAGAACAGCTTCTGCTAATTTTCCAAATATCCAGACAAAATTTTGTCTTAGACTGTATTATTGTAAATAANTAAAAAACATGCTATTATATTTTCATAATTAAGATAAGAAAATTTTAATAAAGATATTTAAGTGATACATATTAATATAAATTAAATAATGTTTTCTTCGTTATCACTAAAAGCACTATTAATCGAGGATAACTTGCCAAAAAGAAAACGGCAAGTTATCCTTATCCTCTAAGCATTTTTCTGCATTATTTTCAGATCCATGCTTTACCTTTTGCAAAACGTATGCAATTTTAGATTGCTTGCTAATAGTTAAAAGATCTTTATAAATTTCCTCATATGGTGCTAAGCACTTATGAAGAATAATGCAAGTATGAAATAAGGGAAAAACATCTGGCAACATCAGAAACAGAAGCGTCGAGATCTGGCAACATTGAAACAAGTTTCGAGAAGGACCATATGTATCGACAGAAGGAAAGAAAAAAAATTTATATACTTAAGCACTAATAGTTCACGAAAATAATAATTTTCGTGAACTATTAGTACTTAAGTATGTAAAAATTTATTATATTTCATGATGTACGAACGTTTTACCCAATTCTCGAACCGTGTCAGAGTGAATCCGTGCTATAACAGTACCGTGTTATACGGGGGTTACCTGTAGTTCGTTTGACTGGACGTGAACAGAAGACGATTAGAAATAGAATCGGGACTAGGTCTCTAATTAGTCTGGAAACGGGGATCTAATTCTTGCATTCCGTGAAAACGGGTAAGATTGGCTATAATGTAATTATCTTAATCTTCACTATCGTTACTTTTTGCCCAAAATAAAAACCCAGCGAAGCGGGTCCTTGCAGCTAGTAATTGAATAATTTCTGAATTAAAATCGTCTGTTTCTTTACAATGTTATTCACAAATGCTTAAATAATTATTATTTTAATAAAATACGTCATAAATTTAACCCAAAACACAGAAAAGGCTAATGTTTAAACTGAATTTCTACTCGCTACGTTCGACGTTCCAAACGCAATTGTCAAACTTCTAGGATTACAAGATGGCGGCGCTCGACGTTCGACGTTCATATTTCAGCAATGAAAACTTCGGCCGCAACCTCTCTATTGTTTTCTAATAATCAACTGCTACTTCACAACTAGATACAATTAGAGATTGCTGTGTTTACTAATTTGTTGTAATATGTGTTTATCTAATTAATATCTTCACAGTATTAGAAATAATAAATAAATCTGATATTTTGTACTATCGTCATCTTAATGGGTCACAATATAAATTTTGCCAAGGGTTTCGTAAATCTGAGGTTCGCCTGTATGTCCGGTAATGCTCAACATGTTTCCGCATCCATTGTGGACCTGACCAACCCTTCGATAAGTCTAAAATCAAAACTCATCGTTTATTTTCTAATTTATCGTGCACAAAAAAGCAAAAATACTCAAACTACCAACTGAGAAAAGTTTCAAACACTACAATTTACATATATAAATTTAATATTGAAATTCCCTTTTTACTTTATCTTGTATATACTTATACTTTTAGGGATGTTAAGTATGCATAGCATACTTAACATCCCTATATGGATGTTAAGTATGGATGTTAAGTATGGTACTTAACATCCCTAAAAGTATGCTATGCATACTTAAGTATGCATAGCATACTTAACATCCCTAAAAGTACTGAAATCTGGTCAATTTTCACCCTGTAATTTTTTGCAAATTTAAGATATTCTACACCCAAAATACATGGCAAAAAATATCGTGAATATGTGTGGGGGGAGTTTATTTTAGCGTCTATTTTATTTATTATTTCAAAATAAATTAAAGATGAAGATTTAGCACAATATAGTAAATTAAAGATGAAGATTTAGCACAATATATAACTGAACCAGTTATATATTGTGCTAAAGAACATGGTAGTTATGGTCAGAAATGGTAACCATTGTTTTAATGTTAAAAAACGCCGAATCCTCAAATAAAAGGTCGGCGTTTCGATCGTTTTTAACTTTGTGTGTGTTTCGTTATAATTTATCACGTGTTCTGTGGAAGTTCATCCAAGCGAATATACTGTTACTTCTGTGGTGTGTTAAAAGGATGAAAGATAGACTCGAAAAATTAAAAAATTTTTTGTAAATAGTCAAAATTCAATTTTTTATAAAGATGAAGAATCGAAATTTCGTACTGTACATTGTGTAAAAGGGGCATTAATGCAATTAAATTTTAGTAATAAAACATGATAAAGAATGGTAACGTGTAAAATCTAGAATTGGATCGGACATAATAAAGATTTTATTTCTTGTTAGCATCTATAATTCTTCGTGAAATGCATTTCTACCATTAAAATTAAGCATTTTTCCATCTATATTAGTGATGTGCCGGATATCCGTATCCGCGGATATCCGAGGAAAAAAAGATCCGTATCCGTATCCGTTACTTTTTAGTGGATCTTTAACGGATCTTTTATCTTAATGAATTTCATTACTTATATGAAATTTTAAACATAAGTAGCAATAGCACATTCGTCATTTACTATCGTAAAATATTTCCATATTACACTACTAAATTTTTTTGTCGACATTGTTTTTATTTTAATTTAACTCAACACTCTCCAAAAACACAAACGTAATCTTTGCTATCCCGTGTCACACTAGCTACAAATCAGTGTTTCCCAACGTGGGGCCCACACCCCACAGAGGTCAATTGGATTGCTAAGGAGGGCAATTCGAAAATGGACTTGTCCAGAGTTTAAGTTAACCGTATAGCCGCTGTATATGTTAGGGAGACATAAGAATTTTAGAAAGGCTTAGGTGGGGCATAGCACAAAAAAGGTTGGGAAACACTGCACTAAACTATTGTGGCGGTACGCTATATTTTTGTAAATATTAATTTTAGTTTAGTTTCGTTTCTTCTTTCTACCCTTTGTTCTATTGTTCTATTTTCTTCTAGAACTTTCTTATCTATTCCCTGTCCCTTGGGTGGGATGAGCAGTTCCTAGAAATTTGAGGAGCAAAGGTGTAAACAGGAGCCGGAGAAAAAAGAGAAGTGACGTAGCAGGTCATTCGTAAACCGGACGGCAGAGTGTACGGACGAGGTGAGAATACTGGGAGTCGTATTTTCAATGACCGGATAGTTCAGAAATAAGTTCAGAAAAAAGATCCTGTTTTAAGGTCGTATTGACGACTGTGGAAGGAAAAATCCTAATTATTGAAGAAGAGAACTGGCCAGTTATAGGAGAAGGACGTGTGTTATCCCACCCAACAGTACGCATAAAGAAACAAGCCGAAAAAAGGGACAAAACTCCAGATATCCGTATTTCTATCTTATCTACCTTTTTTTCTGTCTTCTTAATTCTATCCCTTTTTCTGTTATTAGTGTTAAGTTAGTGTTTAAGGTTAGTTTTAAGGTTCCGGGTTATATTGTCGCGATCGGGATCTGTATTGTACACGTGCTTTGGATACAGCGAACTATTATTATCGCTGTAATTTCGCATGCTACTGTTTGTACTGTGAAGTTGGAATCCCCCGAAATAGAATCCGTATAAAGACTCGAAATAGCTTAATTGGAAAATTATATCAATTTTTGTTACTTTATCCTGTCTGCCTTTGTGGTGAATTCTAATTTAGCACACTTTTACACCATAAACAAAAACACGTCGCGTTATTAACGCAAAGCGTCAAATATCGCTCCAAGGTCACACGCACCGGCGCCGACTGAGTACGAAAGTTGAGATCCATATCCGTATCCGTATCCGTATTCGCGGATATACATTTTTAACGATCCGGCACATCACTAATCTATATATATAATCGAGACGAGTTGATGATGCTAATAAGCGCAGAGCCCAAACAGTTAGGAGTTTGAACGTTGAAATTTGGTACACAGTTAGGGTACGTCACGAAAACGCACACTAAGAAGGGATTTTTCGAAATTCTCCCCGGGGGGAGAGAGACAGAATTAAGGTTTCGACAATGGAAGTGTTACGTAACAATGGAATTGCTAAGAGAAAGTGACGTGCAAGACGCAGATGCGGTTTTTTTTTTCGTTTTGCAAAAAATCGAACATACTTTTAGACTCATCTAAATATTTTCTAATTAGTCCGGAAACAGGGGGAAACGATGAATTCTGTGAAAATGGATAAGGTTGACTATAACGTGTGAAATTCGCAGGTCATATAATTTAATAAACAAAGTTAATCCTTTACATTTTTAATAAATTTAAATAAAATTCCTTTAACTAGAGCAGGGTTGTCCAACCTTTCTGTTTCTTTCGGCCACATTGGAAGAAGTCGTGGAGTTCTGGGCCACAAGTTTATTGTAGCCCAATCCTTAAATATACTTGTATATTTAAGGATTTACATGTCTAGATTATAGTAATAAGTATTAAAACTTTATCACGAAAAAGGATATTTTTAAAAATTACTTCTACAGACACTTTTAATTTCTACTTAGAAATAGATAAATTTATTTATTATAAAGGAGACAAACGAAAATTTATGTGAAAAACACAAATATTTGTTTTATTTGGGTCTTTAATTAAAAAAAAAGCGACGAAACACAATTTTAAAGTGCATTTTTATTCAATAAATATATTTATAGATAATATGTAGCCCAAAATGTAGCCAATGGACACCCCTGAACTAGAGGAATTTGACCCTACAAAAACGGAAACGAAATATAAAGTGCATGAGAAATTTATAACTCTTTCTATTTAACTATAAACATTCTCACGATCAACCGTGTAGAGTTTACAATTACGGGCGAAATTCGTCATATTGTTATCATTCTAACGCCATCTTTAACCTCACACCTGACGAATTTTCCCACCAGAAAACGTATAAAAGCACTCCTCCTTTCCCCAATCGGGGGAGTCGCCGATCAAACGAACAACGACGAAGACGAACCATATCTTCCCCTTGTACCTACTGCACGTCCGTAATTGGAAGACTTTGCACCGCTTTTCGAACCCATTAAAGAAGAATATTCATCTGATATTATCTCAGAAATATGAAATATTATTGTAAATTTACCTCTCTCTCTCTCTCTCATCCGCGAAGTCGAAGGTGTTTTGTAAATTTTTTATTTTATTAAACGGTGTGATCACTCGACTTTGCCAACGCCTTATCGTCGTCCCCTCCGACTCTCCTCCACTCGCGTAACGCGTAACGCGTAACGGAACGTAACGCCATCCTAGACAAGAATGTAGGTCACTGACCTGTGGTCGGCAAAGAGAGGAACCTCTTCTCTCCCCGGCGGCTCACAAACGTAATAATATAAATGTTATTTTTTACATAAAATCTTTTAACCAGGAAACTTACGCAACTCGTTGCTACACTTTTTCTTATATAATACTTATTATTTTTTTTTATTTAATACAGAATACATTTAAATTCAAAGCCTAATTTTAACCTACATTAGTGATATTGAGCTATGTTTTCAACCATTCAGAAAGCTAAGTTAATATTAAAATTTCACTGTAAAATATTTCGAAATTTGAATTACTTACCATTATCTGTTCATTATCATCTGGAAGATGAACAACTTCTTTACAGTCTTCAGTCTTTACTTCAATCTTCAATTTTTTCAAAACAACTTTACATTCTGATTTTATAGCATATTTTACATCACAATTCTCTTTTACTTCTTCTTTCTTGATTTCTGTAGTGGAATTTATAAAGTTTCCGTGTTAAAGGATTCTAAGAAAAACTAGAAATATAAAATAAAACTTAGCATATTTTTATTAATTAACATTTAACTTACATATTGCACGATTATTTTAATTTTAACTGATGGAAGCAACACACCAAAATGCTTTCGATGATTCTATCCAGGACCAGTTCTGGGCGCCCTCGCCCCATTATGGGAATCGCGAGTAGATTTATAACTTAACCCAACCGATAGGAATTTACTGGTATATTTATACGATAGTTCTGTATAGTTGACAGGAGTTTAAAAAATCCATTAAAATATTCGATATTTTTATTCCGCTCTCTCATCTTTTATTACTTAAGGATTTCAATGATAAACCAGTGATATTACGATTTTGTACGTCCCATCTTTATGGGGATATAGGAAAAAAAACGTGTATAATTATTGTATAATGTTAAAAAAATCAACTGTTACTTTGGCAGCGTCATTTACAACTAAATTTAATGAATGAGAGAGATGCACGAGGTACAGAGAAAGCTGTACAATTTATTTTCCTTAAATTTACGATTTATCATAAAAATTGTCATAAAAATCTGTCTTTCCACTTTTTTCCCAAGACTACAAATATTCGAGTACAAAGTAACTGATTTCGATTTATTTCTACTTAAGAAGTAGTTAAATAATTAAGCAATTAGGGAATTGGAGACGAAATAAAATCCTGTTGAAAGAGCTGGAATTTTATTTATTTAAACAAAAGCTTAATCAAGTATAGTGTGGACTGATTTCTTCGTAATATTAGATGTAATAAAGACAGAAATTTTTCCAGTTCAACGAAAGTGACCGAAAAGTTGTAAATTTTGGAAATTATTGTGGACATCACCTGGTCCTAAAACGAATTAGTTAGAAAACAAACGACGGACAATCTATTAAGTTTAACATATGTAGAGTTTTACAGCTATGGTGAGAAAAGTAACCTCAAAGGACGCGTCTTTGAGGTATACTAGTGATGCGACAAAAGAGGTGCTTGACATTGACCGGTAACGGCACCCTGGGGATTTGGCAGTCCGCGTGTATGCACGCACTGCAACCGTCTGTGATTCCATCCATTTGCCACTCGTAGGGAGTTATTTGACTAAGAGGATTGTTTTAAGATTTAAAATGTAAAGAATATTTTGTTATTTTTATGTACGTTTCTTTACAAAGTTATATTTAATTGTATAATTCATAAATATATTTATACAATTGAAGAATATTTTGTACCTGGTATGTACAGTACATCCACCACACATTTTATTTCACCAAGTAAGTTTTTATTATTTTATGTTTAATTTTAGCCCTTATGTCGTGGTTAGCGATTCAGAATGTAATTGTGGTATTAAAAATACATTTAGAGAAGTCTACTGTTTTTACTGGCTTATCGAACAAACGATACAAACGGATCCTGGACCATCAATGATTCGCAATTAACTGATTGCCCCTGGAAGTCTACTTCTTACAGAAACACATCTTCCCTATCATCAAATGTCACGGCCCGCCACTGTTTCACAGTATTAAAAGTATTAAGAAGCTTAATGTTTTTTTTAGCATTAAGCCTTTTACCTCTTTCGATTTTATAACCAGAATGACTCCAAATAGTGGACCCGTTTGTGTTCGTGAAAATTGGTTTTCCTTTAATATTTATCTGAAATAATAAAAGACTACGTTATATTATCAGACAAATTGATTTTTATAGAAAAATCAATAAAAAGTATTTAAATTGGAAAATAAAAATTCATTTAATGAATATATTTATTTAAATTATGGCTTACTAATGTGTTAGTTTCATTATTTTCATTGTGAAATTATAGAAATTCATTCACAATACAAGCAATTATTTATTGTGACATAATGACAATGCTGGGCTACAGTTTTAATCAGATTTTTAATTAATTTAATTTAAAATAAATACTTTCTGCTTCAAATTAGTAGTAGCTTGTGCCGGTGCATCATACTATTCCTTTAACAATATAGTCGTGCCGTTTCAGGAGAAAATTTGAATTGAAATAACGTGAGTTCTGGATTGAGTCGAAAGTTCTATAGTTAATCGAGGCTTCCTTTCTTTGTGGTTTCCATATCTGGTCTCGATGTCCTTGTATTTCCGTACTCGAAATTGAGAAAAGAAAGACACGCGGACGGACGACAGTGGAAATGTAATTGTTCATAATCTATTCAAATTTCAGCCAAATTATATAAATACATCAAATGTAGTTTATTAATAATTCGGCTGCAATTTGAAAAAAATTGTAAACCTATTAATTCCCACTTTCGTCAGTTATCCTTTTCTCTGCCTGTTTGACTCTCCTTCCTTAAATACAGAAACGGCACGACTCTATTACTAACAAGAAAAGTATAATATACAGGGCAACAGTGCCGGCCCGCGGCAAGTTTTAGGATGGTGCGAGATCCTATTATGGCGCCTTCTCGGTTGCCCCTAGTTTATACCCTTTAATTTTCTTTACCACTGAGGCGCCCACTAGGACTTAGCGCCTGGAGCGGCTGCTCCATTCGCCCTATGATAGGGCCGGCTTTGCAGGGCAAGCCATTACTAATTTCAGGTGGCGAGCATATATTTTAAATTAAATTAATTAAAAATATCATTAAAAATAGCACGGCATTGCGACCATATCACAATGAAGAATTGCTCGTTAATTGTATCTTGTTTTTTGCAATCAGAATAAGTCTTATATGCATATGAAATGCGAAAGTATAGAGTCTGATTTTGTTAAATTTGTCCAAAAACTGAGGGTCAAATTTAACAAGATATCCACGTTTTAAGACTTTCTCAATCCAAAAAATTTTACTTGTTAAAATTTACAATTTTTTTTTTTTTTTATAAAACTCATCTTTACTCTCGAAGTTAAGCTTTTGCCATTTTATAACTAATAGGGAATTCTATTTAAAAACCTTTTTATACTAACAGATGGTGCCACATACAATTTTAACGTTTTTTTTGCCGGAAAAGTTACGCAACTCGTTGCTGGATTATTTTGTTAAGGAATAAGTTTAGGTTTTTTTTATTTTGTGATGATTAGTCTTCCGATCATCGTCCATCTCAATGATTTTAATGGAAGATAGGAGCGACCTTGAGTAGAGTCCCACTATTTTAAGCCTGGCGGAACTTAAAAGTCCCGAACACATTTTAAAGCAACTCTAGAGTCGTATACAAAAGTACATTTTACTCACCTGTATATTTTTATGTTCTAAAGGTTCTGATTTAATTCTTCTACAAAATGTTTTTGTATCCGTATTAAATTGTTTCTTGAAATTATTTAAAACTTCAAACTTTTCATCACCTCCGTTGAATGTAAATTCTGAATATTCTGTTTCTGGCTCTACTTTTATCTTCATTTTCTCAGTTTAAAATGTTCTTGTATGTCAACGATCTGTTTTCAATGAAAGATTTTGAAATCGTCGAGTTTGAATTTATATTTGCATAAATAAATAAATTCATAAAATTTATATAATAAAAAACACTTACCTCTTCTTCTTGAATAGAATGTTATCAATCAATATCAAATAATAAATATCCACATTAATTTCACTCGAATTTTAGAGCGAGTAACAAAGACAGACAAGCAAACTCAGTTCTATTGTTAGCGTGCACTCAAGAAAGTCTAGGAGTAGCACGTCATTAACTCACGTGATAGTTCGTACCTATGAAAACCCACGTGGTATATGGTTAACAATTATTGTTCCTAGAATCTACCTCTGAATTGTAATTAAAAATTAAGTTTTCGATATCATCGTTAAAATCTAAAACTTTCTGACTCATTACCATTAATCAACGAAAGAATTGAATTTGTAGAACAGCTTCTGCTAATTTTCCAAATATCCAGACAAAATTTTGTCTTAGACTGTATTATTGTAAATAAACGTCAATCACACACAATTATGTGTGATTCTACTTTAAATCTGCTTTCTATTTTACTGTATTTTGCATTTTTAAAGAGGTTAAAGGTTAATTTAGGTCATTTCTTTCGCTTCACTTCCTTCCGGATAACGGGCACTTTTAGTTAAGTTAAGGTAAAGCAGGGGTGTCCAACCCGCGGCCCAAGGCAAGTTCCAATGCGGCCCAATAAACGTGTAAACAAAACCGACAAATTTTTTTTATTATTTATTTATTTATTTCAACGGCATAAACCTCAAAAAAGAAGTTTAACAAAGCCCTAAACCTTTATACATATTTTATTTTTTAATAGAAAGGAAATATTTTCAAATACTTGAAATGTGTGAATGAGGAAGGAATACTAAATAAAGCTGAAGTCGTGACTCAAGGATTATAGCCCCAAATTCGGAAAAAGAAGAGAAAGGAAAAAAAAAAAAAAAAAATTGAGAAAGGTTGGAAAATTAAGGATCAATATTTGCATAACAGAAGGTCTATTCAACCTTTCTCACTTCTTTATTTTTTGATCTTTCTGTCCTTTTTCCGAATGTGGGTCTATAATCTTTTGAATACCAACTCCAGCATTATTTAGTATTCCTTCCAGCATTGCAAGATTTGGCTACTTTGCGCCAAATTTGGCTACCCTTTTTTTAGTTTGGCGTAAAAAATATCATTTAACGCATTGGCTACATTTTGGGCTACATATTATTTATAAATATATTTATTGAATAAAAATGCACTTTAAAATTGTGTTTCGTCGCTTTTTTTTTATTAAAGACCCAAATAAAACAAATATTTGTGTTTTTCACATAAATTTTCGTTTGTCTCCTTTATAATAAATAAATTTATCTATTTCTAAGTAGAAATTAAAAGTGTCTGTAGAAGTAATTTTTTAAAATATCCTATTTCGTGATAAAGTTTTAATACTTACTACTATAATCTAGACATGTAACTTATTAAATATACAAGTATATTTAAGGATTGGGCCACAATAAACTTGTGGCCCAGAACTCCACGACTTCTTCCAATGTGGCCTAAAGAAACAGAAAGGTTGGACAACCCTGATGTAAAGTATTTAGTCACATACTAATCACAAAAAATATATCAATTTTGATGAATATTTTCACGTCTATTTTTTTTTTAAATCTAGTATTTGTAGACTGATTAAAGATTTATTTTCTCTTTAGAGGAAAGATGCATTCGAAACATTCTCATTTCCAAATTCAAAATTCGATGCATTTAAAATGGCATTAAGATTAAATGCTTGCTACTCCTTTAACTCATCATCTGGAAATCTGTTATTTTAAATGATTACATACACGTTCAACAAATCGAATAGTAGATACAGTATCCACATCATATTTAACTTTTTCAAAAACTTTTTTTACTTTTTCACTCCAATAAATTGTATTACCAAGATACTGTGATTTTAATTTATTAACTTTTGCCTTAAGATAGCCAAATGCTTCAATTGTACTTAAACAACTTTTTTTGTAAGAATTTGTAAAAAGATGCCAGATCATCTAAAATATTAAAAACTGTTAATGCCACTGTATACTGTGGATTTGTCAAAATAGTTATACAGTAGTTGCAAATAGGTTCATTAAAATTATTTACTTGTTCTTCACAATATTCAACTAAAACATCGTAATTCCTCATCAAAGCAGTCACAGCAAATTGCCTTGATAACCAACACACCTCATTCAGTGGCTTAAAGGACACAACATCATGTTCGGAAATATGAGCAAGTTCTTCTAATTTCTGTGTTTTTACGGGGTGATCGACTGAACATTGTATATACGGTTCGAAGCAATTTTTCAATGTCCTGCATTATTGAGATCTTTGATATGCATCGTTTATTTCTAGCTCTTCTCTATGTGCCACACAATGCTGCTCAGTTAAATGTTTTTTTTTTATCCCGTCGAAGAATTGCAGCTGCACCATTTTTTCCCAAGCTTAACACTTGCCCTATCTGACGTAAAAATCACCATTTTTTTGCATATCAATATTATTCTTAACATAAAATTTTTTTATTTCTTCAGCTATAGCCACATTGTCACATTATTTTAACTTTAGAATACCTCCAAACACTGTTTTATAAAATGTTTCATTTTCTGATCTAAATTTAAAGTATAATATTAACATTTTTTGAACAGAAATGTCTGTACTTTCATCAACTATTAATGTATGAAAAGTAGCTTTACTCAATGTGTCCATAATCTCATTTTTAAGCACAAAACTTATACACTCAACGAATTTAAATGCATAATTTTTGCTGCGTCAAGATTCTCGTATTTTTTACATACTTTGCTACATGGTCATGGATTTCTTGAACATAATTCATAGAAACATCCATTTTAATTGCCAATAGCACATTATCAATTAGCAATTTTATCATTTCAGGATTAGACTTTAGTCTCTGATTAAACTCCTTTTTTGTTTCTCGATCTTTAGCAGTTTCACTTAAAATACGTTCTATTCCAAATTTGTTTTGATTATTTAATGTAGTAACAGCATCTAAATGAATTTTCTGATTTAAATGTCTCTTTAGATAATCTAACTTCCATTCTTCCCATTTTTATTCCATTAGCGAATTTACCATTAATTTTTGCTTTAGCACAAATGGTGCACACAACCTCGCCAATATCTTCACGATAATTAAAGATATTTCCAATTTTTGTCTTTTGTTTAGTTATAGATACACGTATATGAAAAGTGAATTGATAGTTTGACAGTTGACACTAAAGCAAATTAAATTTCTTATAAAAAAATTAAACACATTAGTATCTAGTAAATCAAAACCACTACTCACATTTAAAACATACTTCCATACAAAATGTTATCTATTAAACTGTATTAATGATCTGAACGATGCCAATTTGAACGTGAACAAATCGTAGAATGCAACTAGGATGACTCCTTCCCCTCTGCATGGAAGTCGTTCTACGGACTGTAAACCCACATTCCTCTCCTTACATCAACACCCCCACCCCTTCGCACGTGTTCTGCAACTCAGCAGTTTGCTTGCCTGATTATAAAGGTTATCTCTTAATTAACAGATTAAAGTTAAAAGTCACACGGCTTTGTAAATTACCCCCACCTGCGTTGTTTATTTGTAAACAGGAGGGAATACAAAGAGAGCGTCGCTCGGTTTATTGGCCTCACGGGTAGTCAGGCGAAAGACCGTTTACCATATGTTAAACTATTAAAGAAAAAAAGTAAGAAAATGTAAACAAAAGCAGACGCGATTGTGAGCTTGACTCGGCGGAGGACATCAGACGTCTTGGTAAGCTTCAGATAGAAAGCAGGATTATGATTTGTCAAAAGTTTTCCGCCAAACAAGCACTTAAATAACGGAACGACGGAGAGAGGCAGAGAGCAGGGCAAGAAACTGGACATGGTAGTCTCTAACACTTGGACAGTCTGCAGAGCTTAGAGAGAGAGAGAGTCTCTCCTCTTAAAGAATCCTCTGGGACAGGTAGTGTAGAGATGGAAACAGCCCATGCAGTTGAGCCGACTCCATCAGGCGACTAGGCCTCCTCAGAACGGAGTAATCCCGGAAGAGGACAACCCATTGTTTAATGTACTACGTGATATTATCTTGCATATATAATGTTGCTAACTAGTGTAATATATATTTTGACTTGTAAATAAACTGTAAATAGTATATAATTTGAGTGTGGAGGTGTGCTTTTCTACGAAGCAAGTTAAGAACTTTATTCGAATCAGGTATCCGTAAGGATCTTCACTGATGCTGTAGTCAACGGGAGCAGCTTAGTAGACCTTCACTCTGACGATATCCGTTTAACACGAAGCGAACACATTCGCACTTCGTATTTAATTTTCTCGCTGGTATCTTAGGTGTTTGTAGTGTTCATTTTTATATAATAATCACCAGTTCATATCAGTGTGCATGCTCACCTGCGCGGCACATAAATTCACGTGCACGCCAACAAACTTTGGTTATTATACCAGCGATTATTACAACAATCGACTATAATAAGCGATATTATAAGAGATTATTTACATATTTATATATATTCATAAAGATGGGCATGAGAAGAAAAGGGAACGACCCCCAAATAAAAGCGAAAAATTGAACGGTCTCCCGAGTTCATTGTCATCGAGAGATGGTCCGCCATTGAAAGTTCGCCGACCATGACGAGTAAGCGTCAAGTAGTTTCATCGAGGAGCCGGTCCCTTTGAACACGTGGAACTTCAAAACGTCACCCAGTAGCCAGCGCCCTTAGCTATCAGCAAGAGAAATGCTGCTGAGCAAGCAATATCGAATGTTAGGACACGGTATTTTTACACTTAAATTAAAAATAGCATCTGCCAAGGTCCTAGATCATAAGGTTGCCTCATAGAGAAAGAAACGCTTCTCAGTGGTTGCTTATTTGACGTCATTGATAGTCGAAAACGAAATATTTTACTATATCATAATGGTAAAAACATTACCGATGAGAGGCTTTAATTACACGTTAATATTTCATTTATTACGATTCTTACTTAACTAAATATAAATAAATATGGATTGTAAATAAGAAAAATCCGAAATATTGAGCAAATCTTCGTAATTTCTACATGTAAATTTGAAATTAAAATGCGCTTTTCTACTTTGTAAATGAAATCGATTTTACCCAATTTATGATATTAATAGTTTTTTAAAAGTTTAAAAGATAACAATAGTTTTTTAAAAGATTAATTTTGGTAAATTCTACAGGTAACGTAGTATAATGTAAACCAGAAAGTTTTTTTTTTTAGATTTTAAGGGTAGTATTTCATTTTTAGTCAGTCTAATATAAGAATTCATTGGTGCGTTTTAAGAACAATACTATTAACCATATAACACGTGATTTTATAGCTGCAAAGTATCACGTGTGCTGGGGACGTGTCACCACTGGAGTTTCTTCCGTTAACCTTGAGGATGCACCCTTCTTTACTGCTACAACGGGAACAGTAGTAATGAATTTAATCGTCTTTCTTTGTTACTTGCTGTAAATTTCGAATAAACATTTATTAATTAATTAATTCTTGGATTCAATGCAGTTTGTTGACACACGAGAATATCGTAAATCAAGAAAATGAAGATAAAACAAGAGTTAGAAACAGAACATTCGGACTATACAACTGAACGAAACGAAAAGAAATTTGAAGTCGATTTAAAGAATTTCAAGAAAGAATTTAATACAGATGTGAAGTGTTATCAAACAATTAAATCGGAACCTTTAGAGGTGAGTGAAAAATACTTTTCTATAAGATTGCAGTGTTGATTTACGGACGAGAAACAACTTAAATGCTAAAATATAAAGTGGGAAATAGAAAAACATATTTTTTAAAACAGTATATTTGTATAAATAATGACCCCACGAGCTTTAAACTGAGCTACGTCATTTTCGATTTCAAGAAAATGTCATTTCGGCTGTTTACTGTGAAATTTGACGTTTTAGCGAGTGTTTGTCTTCCCTGAATCTAGGGGAACAATTATGTAAATGAGAATCGAAAACTGGATAAACTGCAGCCAATATGAACGATACTTATTTTTTAATTACGTTTATGAAATAAGAGAGCATTTATAAACTGTAAAGTATTTAATCGATCAATCTAATTGTTTAATAAACTTAACGGTGTTAATTGACAGCAGTGATATATTAACCTGGATTACTGTCAATAATTGTAATAATACGGTTAAGTCCATTGCCCTATTGAAATCGATAAAACAGACAAATCAACGGATACGCGTTATAAGTTCATGGAACCAGGGCAAATTTGAATTAGGGGAGCGCCACGTGAAGTGTTGACTTCAGACATTTTCCTTCCGAAACTAAAAGGGAGTGGAGGGGTTGATGTTTACTGGACGTCCGTTTATTTTATTTAATTTTATATAGTTTATGCATTTTATTATATTTATTTAAAAATTTCTTGTATGTTTTGTTCTACTTATTGTATCTATTATTCATAAAGTTATAAATGTTTAACGGGGTGAGAATTATTGAACGTAGGAAGAAGAGGTAAAATTACGGAATCTTGAATAAAGCGGTACAATGTAACATATTTTTATTTCGTTTCAGATAAATACTTATGAAAATTCGTTTCCAACAAATAACACAAATGATTCCAATATTAGGAGTAATTCCGGTTTTAACAGTGAAATAGGTAAGAGGCTTCATGCTTTTAACACTATAAAAATATGTTTCTAGTGATTAGAAGGCTAGTTAAAGAGTAAATATAAATAAATCCATATTTATATAAATGTGAGCCCGCGAATTTTAGGGCGCGAACTCGCTTAAAAGACTTTTAAAAATTAGTTTTTTCAAAAGTTGATCGTAAACATCCGCCGACAAAAAATACTCTCCGTGCAGAGTATCCGATCGGATGTCATCGTTAGTATCAACAATCCACTGGGAAAATTGACACTTAGGTGTCAAAGAATGCAAGTCATTGTCAACAAAGGACGATCTCGTGACCCCTTTCCCACAATAATGCTATAAAATCGACACTCACCGGAAGCTCGACACGGGAAGTTATTCTTGAGCTAATGTGCATTTTAGTCTCCTGTCCCGATCAAGTTCGAGAAGAAGATCGAAGAAGATATTGAGGACTTTCACTACTTCCATAACCGAACTGATCGTCGCATATAGCTCTCCATCCACACATAGAGGCAATTATGAACGGCCTGAGAACTCTCTCTCTCTCTCTCTCCGACAATAGGCATGGCTGCTATAGACTAGCCCAATTGTAGTTACGAATTATTGTAAACGCATTTAGCCCTATATTACCTATATATATAAATGTGTTTAGCTTTGTATATCCTCTTATATTTTATAGTTAGTTATAATCATTAAACCATTATTTTGTTATGTTAACGTGTCATCTTACCCCTCGACCTCCACACTCGCTTTTGCCCTCCTATCGCCACCCGACGACATCGATGTCGGGTTTTAACAACCCGTGCTCATTAAATAGTTAATAGGGCACCCCCTATAGCCCCCGGCTTATCTCACATAAATATTAAGTTAATAGCATTTAATAATTTTTGCAAATATTTTGTGACGGAAGGGTCGGCAATGCCTACATCAGGATTGATACCGTTGCTCCACGTTAGCGGTCGCGTACGTAAGCGGTCGGATTCGTAATACAGAATATTCAAGAGACAGCGTGTTTGTAGGAATGCACTCAAACATCCGTTTATTTATGTAAACTATTTACACACACGTAGGTTTTCATGCTCATCTCTGGTAATTTTTAAGGTCTATGTCGAATAGCGATTTATTTTGCAAGGTTTCCGGTGACACATCCGGAAGAGTTGTGTCAGATGACAGATTTTACCAACGAAACACGTTTCCTTTAACAATACCGTTGTGTTGGTTATATATTTAATACTATTGGATGGAAATATTTTAATTCAAATAACGTGACTTCCGATTTGCATCGGATGATCTTATATAGTTAATCTGGACCTTCTGCCACTACGATTTCCACATCTGGTCTCGAATTTTATTTAACTTTTTTCTCGAGAAATATGAAAAAACAGACGGACAAACAAACGGACGAAAGTGGGAATTTATAAGTTTA
Organism: Centruroides sculpturatus; assembly: GCF_000671375.1. Lineage (NCBI taxonomy): Eukaryota > Metazoa > Arthropoda > Arachnida > Scorpiones > Buthidae > Centruroides > Centruroides sculpturatus. Next base: position 140,967 of record NW_019385481.1, on the reverse strand, counting down.
CAATTTTTTTCAAATTTCAGCCCAAACATCTATGACAAACAGAAACTCTTTTCTATCATTCTAGCAACACGAAGTCAGTTAAGTTTTGTTGCGACACGTAACTATTATGAGCCCTCTTTATTAAAATAATTATATATTCGAAATTTACTTAAAAATTTAGAAGAAAAGATTATGTATTACCGAAATTGATGTTATTAAATTTTGGTAGTTAAAAATTGAGGAGCGAAGAGATAAAGTGGGTCGTGTGTCATAACTCGAGTAGGGTCGGAATTAATAAAGATTATACTCGTTATTTACATTTATAATTTTTAAACAACTTATCCCTACCCTTAATATTAAGCGTTTTGACATTTTAGATTATTAGAATTAAAATTANTTTAATTGTATAATTCATAAATATATTTATACAATTGAAGAATATTTTGTACCTGGTATGTACAGTACATCCACCACACATTTTATTTCACCAAGTAAGTTTTTATTATTTTATGTTTAATTTTAGCCCTTATGTCGTGGTTAGCGATTCAGAATGTAATTGTGGTATTAAAAATACATTTAGAGAAGTCTACTGTTTTTACTGGCTTATCGAACAAACGATACAAACGGATCCTGGACCATCAATGATTCGCAATTAACTGATTGCCCCTGGAAGTCTACTTCTTACAGAAACACATCTTCCCTATCATCAAATGTCACGGCCCGCCACTGTTTCACAGTATTAAAAGTATTAAGAAGCTTAATGTTTTTTTTAGCATTAAGCCTTTTACCTCTTTCGATTTTATAACCAGAATGACTCCAAATAGTGGACCCGTTTGTGTTCGTGAAAATTGGTTTTCCTTTAATATTTATCTGAAATAATAAAAGACTACGTTATATTATCAGACAAATTGATTTTTATAGAAAAATCAATAAAAAGTATTTAAATTGGAAAATAAAAATTCATTTAATGAATATATTTATTTAAATTATGGCTTACTAATGTGTTAGTTTCATTATTTTCATTGTGAAATTATAGAAATTCATTCACAATACAAGCAATTATTTATTGTGACATAATGACAATGCTGGGCTACAGTTTTAATCAGATTTTTAATTAATTTAATTTAAAATAAATACTTTCTGCTTCAAATTAGTAGTAGCTTGTGCCGGTGCATCATACTATTCCTTTAACAATATAGTCGTGCCGTTTCAGGAGAAAATTTGAATTGAAATAACGTGAGTTCTGGATTGAGTCGAAAGTTCTATAGTTAATCGAGGCTTCCTTTCTTTGTGGTTTCCATATCTGGTCTCGATGTCCTTGTATTTCCGTACTCGAAATTGAGAAAAGAAAGACACGCGGACGGACGACAGTGGAAATGTAATTGTTCATAATCTATTCAAATTTCAGCCAAATTATATAAATACATCAAATGTAGTTTATTAATAATTCGGCTGCAATTTGAAAAAAATTGTAAACCTATTAATTCCCACTTTCGTCAGTTATCCTTTTCTCTGCCTGTTTGACTCTCCTTCCTTAAATACAGAAACGGCACGACTCTATTACTAACAAGAAAAGTATAATATACAGGGCAACAGTGCCGGCCCGCAGCAAGTTTTAGGATGGTGCGAGATCCTATTATGGCGCCTTCTCGGTTGCCCCTAGTTTATACCCTTTAATTTTCTTTACCACTGAGGCGCCCACTAGGACTTAGCGCCTGGAGCGGCTGCTCCATTCGCCCTATGGTAGGGCCGGCTTTGCAGGGCAAGCCATTACTAATTTCAGGTGGCGAGCANTAAGAATTCATTAATGCGTTTTAAGAACAATACTATTAACCATATAACACGTGATTTTATAGCTGCAAAGTATCACGTGTGCTGGGGACGTGTCACCACTGGAGTTTCTTCCGTTAACCTTGAGGATGCACCCTTCTTTACTGCTACAACGGGAACAGTAGTAATGAATTTAATCGTCTTTCTTTGTTACTTGCTGTAAATTTCGAATAAACATTTATTAATTAATTAATTCTTGGATTCAATGCAGTTTGTTGACACACGAGAATATCGTAAATCAAGAAAATGAAGATAAAACAAGAGTTAGAAACAGAACATTCGGACTATACAACTGAACGAAACGAAAAGAAATTTGAAGTCGATTTAAAGAATTTCAAGAAAGAATTTAATACAGATGTGAAGTGTTATCAAACAATTAAATCGGAACCTTTAGAGGTGAGTGAAAAATACTTTTCTATAAGATTGCAGTGTTGATTTACGGACGAGAAACAACTTAAATGCTAAAATATAAAGTGGGAAATAGAAAAACATATTTTTTAAAACAGTATATTTGTATAAATAATGACCCCACGAGCTTTAAACTGAGCTACGTCATTTTCGATTTCAAGAAAATGTCATTTCGGCTGTTTACTGTGAAATTTGACGTTTTAGCGAGTGTTTGTCTTCCCTGAATCTAGGGGAACAATTATGTAAATGAGAATCGAAAACTGGATAAACTGCAGCCAATATGAACGATACTTATTTTTTAATTACGTTTATGAAATAAGAGAGCATTTATAAACTGTAAAGTATTTAATCGATCAATCTAATTGTTTAATAAACTTAACGGTGTTAATTGACAGCAGTGATATATTAACCTGGATTACTGTCAATAATTGTAATAATACGGTTAAGTCCATTGCCCTATTGAAATCGATAAAACAGACAAATCAACGGATACGCGTTATAAGTTCATGGAACCAGGGCAAATTTGAATTAGGGGAGCGCCACGTGAAGTGTTGACTTCAGACATTTTCCTTCCGAAACTAAAAGGGAGTGGAGGGGTTGATGTTTACTGGACGTCCGTTTATTTTATTTAATTTTATATAGTTTATGCATTTTATTATATTTATTTAAAAATTTCTTGTATGTTTTGTTCTACTTATTGTATCTATTATTCATAAAGTTATAAATGTTTAACGGGGTGAGAATTATTGAACGTAGGAAGAAGAGGTAAAATTACGGAATCTTGAATAAAGCGGTACAATGTAACATATTTTTATTTCGTTTCAGATAAATACTTATGAAAATTCGTTTCCAACAAATAACACAAATGATTCCAATATTAGGAGTAATTCCGGTTTTAACAGTGAAATAGGTAAGAGGCTTCATGCTTTTAACACTATAAAAATATGTTTCTAGTGATTAGAAGGCTAGTTAAAGAGTAAATATAAATAAATCCATATTTATATAAATGTGAGCCCGCGAATTTTAGGGCGCGAACTCGCTTAAAAGACTTTTAAAAATTAGTTTTTTCAAAAGTTGATCGTAAACATCCGCCGACAAAAAATACTCTCCGTGCAGAGTATCCGATCGGATGTCATCGTTAGTATCAACAATCCACTGGGAAAATTGACACTTAGGTGTCAAAGAATGCAAGTCATTGTCAACAAAGGACGATCTCGTGACCCCTTTCCCACAATAATGCTATAAAATCGACACTCACCGGAAGCTCGACACGGGAAGTTATTCTTGAGCTAATGTGCATTTTAGTCTCCTGTCCCGATCAAGTTCGAGAAGAAGATCGAAGAAGATATTGAGGACTTTCACTACTTCCATAACCGAACTGATCGTCGCATATAGCTCTCCATCCACACATAGAGGCAATTATGAACGGCCTGAGAACTCTCTCTCTCTCTCTCTCCGACAATAGGCATGGCTGCTATAGACTAGCCCAATTGTAGTTACGAATTATTGTAAACGCATTTAGCCCTATATTACCTATATATATAAATGTGTTTAGCTTTGTATATCCTCTTATATTTTATAGTTAGTTATAATCATTAAACCATTATTTTGTTATGTTAACGTGTCATCTTACCCCTCGACCTCCACACTCGCTTTTGCCCTCCTATCGCCACCCGACGACATCGATGTCGGGTTTTAACAACCCGTGCTCATTAAATAGTTAATAGGGCACCCCCTATAGCCCCCGGCTTATCTCACATAAATATTAAGTTAATAGCATTTAATAATTTTTGCAAATATTTTGTGACGGAAGGGTCGGCAATGCCTACATCAGGATTGATACCGTTGCTCCACGTTAGCGGTCGCGTACGTAAGCGGTCGGATTCGTAATACAGAATATTCAAGAGACAGCGTGTTTGTAGGAATGCACTCAAACATCCGTTTATTTATGTAAACTATTTACACACACGTAGGTTTTCATGCTCATCTCTGGTAATTTTTAAGGTCTATGTCGAATAGCGATTTATTTTGCAAGGTTTCCGGTGACACATCCGGAAGAGTTGTGTCAGATGACAGATTTTACCAACGAAACACGTTTCCTTTAACAATACCGTTGTGTTGGTTATATATTTAATACTATTGGATGGAAATATTTTAATTCAAATAACGTGACTTCCGATTTGCATCGGATGATCTTATATAGTTAATCTGGACCTTCTGCCACTACGATTTCCACATCTGGTCTCGAATTTTATTTAACTTTTTTCTCGAGAAATATGAAAAAACAGACGGACAAACAAACGGACGAAAGTGGGAATTTATAAGTTTACAATTTTTTTCAAATTTCAGCCCAAACATCTATGACAAACAGAAACTCTTTTCTATCATTCTAGCAACACGAAGTCAGTTAAGTTTTGTTGCGACACGTAACTATTATGAGCCCTCTTTATTAAAATAATTATATATTCGAAATTTACTTAAAAATTTAGAAGAAAAGATTATGTATTACCGAAATTGATGTTATTAAATTTTGGTAGTTAAAAATTGAGGAGCGAAGAGATAAAGTGGGTCGTGTGTCATAACTCGAGTAGGGTCGGAATTAATAAAGATTATACTCGTTATTTACATTTATAATTTTTAAACAACTTATCCCTACCCTTAATATTAAGCGTTTTGACATTTTAGATTATTAGAATTAAAATTAGCTTTATTTATATATTTATTTATTTAATTCTTTGCTTAGAATTTTCTATAATAAAAATACTTTGTAAATTCCAATACAGACTGTAAGAAAGAGGAAATAAAGGAGGAGAAATGTGACATTAAACTAGGCATAAAATCAGAATGTAAAGTTGTTTTAAAAAGATTGAAGTTTGAAGTAAAAACTGAAGATTATAAACGAGTTCATCTCCCACATAAATACGAAGATTTAAAGGTAAGTGAGACAAACTTTCAAATATATAACACAGTGTTTCTCAACGGAGGCGATATCGTCCCCATGTTGGCGTTTTTCCATGTTGAGTGGGCGATTAGTAACAATTTATATTTTGGGGGCGAAAAACTATTTTCTAGGCGATATAGTATAACATTATATTAAGAATAATTAGATATTTTATTCGTTATATCGTACAATAATTAAACAAATAACATTATACTAGTCACTAGTCTATTCGATGCAGTACGAATTTGGCGTTAGCCTTGGCTTCTGGCATCGAATTTTTGAAGTGAAGGGGGCGATACTACGTAACGGTTTTATTGAAGGGGGCGACGATTCGTTTGAGGTTGAGAAACACTGATATAACGCATTATAAGTTAAATTTGCATATTACTTTTTGTTTATTATTAAAAGCGAAGGTAAATATAAACAATTTTATAGAATTTCTAGCTGTTACTCGCGACTTCGCCCGCGGAGGTTTTGCAAGCAAACCCCACTTATATTCAACATTTCAATAACCATAGTAATTGTTAGATCTATACAACACCTACCGCTGAAGAGAATTGCCGAGAATCAAACGAACTATCTTCAATTTGATCAATTTTCTGGAGCGTTTACAATCGTTCTATAATCGAACCAATATGAAATAACAAATTTGAATTCAAAACGGATCGAACATTTTTAATTAAAATCGAAATAGATAAAATTATTTATAACAATGTCTGAAATGTTATCAATTTAATGCACCTAAGTACTCAATGAAGACTAAACGTAGTTGAAAACAAAAAATCGTATCTAAAATAGTACAGTAGAAGCCGTTTTCCGGTTAAGATTTAATGCTCTACCTCTCCCCCCGCGGGGGAATTTCTAAAAATCCTTTCTTAATGTGAATTCCCATGGCATACCCTACTAAAACGCATATAAAAAGAAAAAATCGCATCTAAAATAATACAGTAGAAACCGTTTTTCCGGTAAAGCATTAATGCTCTCCCTCATCCCCCCGCGGGGAAATTTCAAAAAAATCCCTTCTTAGTGTGCATTGCCATCGCTTACCCTACTAAAATGCGGATAAAAACAAAAAATCGCATTTAAAATAGTACAGTAGAAGCCGTTCTTCCGGTTATCCCTCCCTCTCCCCCCACTTGAAAATTTCGAAAAATCCCTTCTTAGTGTGCGTTTTCATGACGTACCCTAACTGTGTACCAAATTTCATTTCTCTAGGTCCAGCGGTTTGGTCTGGGCGATGATGAATCAGTCAGTGAGTCAGTCAGTCAGGACAAGCAATTTTATATATACTGTATAGATTTATAACAATGCTTGAAATGTTATTAATTTAATACACTTAAGTACTTAATGAAGACTAAACGTAACAAAAAATCGCATGTAAAATAGTACAGTAGAAGCCGTTTTTCCGGTTAAGCCTTAATGCTTTTCCTCTCCCCCCGCGGGGGAATTTCGAAAAATCCCTTCTTACCCCCGTATTCACCAACACGAGTTAGAGTTAGAGTTAGGGTTAACTCTCGAGTTACTGGTAAATTGGTATTCACCAACTCCGAATCTCGAGTCAAACACAATAACCCTAACTCTAACTCTAGAAAATCGGCGAGTAGACGATAACTCTAGGTTTGACGCCTGCGCAAAGCGGTCTATTTCAGAGAAAAATGGCGACATTCGACGAAGACGAAGCCGAGATGCTAGAAAATCTGAAATATTTAGATTATATAGATCGTATGGAACGAAGAAGTCGGCGGATTATTTCTCCAAGAAGAAATGACCTCGAACAATTGGACGATTACGACTTTCTATGTCGATATCGTTTGCCAAAAGAGAGCGTAAGAAACCTATTAGAACGAATTGGTTTCCTCCTCCTGTTTTAAATAATTCGGCTTTTTTTGTGCCTGTTCTTTCACGGCTTTCTTTTTTAAATTCTTATAACAGTCCAATAACTGTTTGGTTTTTCTAAGGGTGACACCCGGGATACCATTGAATTCCTTTGTTAGTTCTTCCCATGTGCCTCTCTTCTGTTTGGAAGAAATCGCATTTGTTTTCTTTTTTTCAATGATCGATTTATATTTTTCGACTAATTCAAGTAGAATTTCCTTCTCAAAATTAGAAAAGTTACGGCGTGCACTGCTTTCCATTTCACTTTCCGCCATTTTCTACACGTGTTTCTATTCTATTCTATTCGTCTCCTCCCTGGTTCATACACGTGTTTGCTTTCAACCAATCAAAACTCTGCTTACGAAAGAAGACTTGTTTAATCTCGAACTCAGGATTGTTTTAAAATATTAACTCTAGAGTAGCGAAACTCTAGAGTTAAATTTTTATCTGAATACGAAAGAAGAGTAACTCGTAATCTGACTTCGAGTTACATCTAAACTCGAGTTCGTCAACTCTCTGTTTAACTCGTGTTGGTGAATACGGGGGTTAGTGAGAGTTTCCATGACGTACTGTGTACCGAATTTCACCTCTTTAGGTTCAGCGGTTTGCTCTGGGCGATGATGAATCAGTGAGTCAGTCAGTCAGGACAAGCAATTTTATATATATAGATACTGTAAATTTAGGTGTATTTTCTATTAAACAACGATATTAATTTTATGGTTTTCTTCACTTTTTTGCCACGATTAAAGTACCTTTATTTTATGTTTTACTGCTTTAATGGTTTCCATTACCTTGTCAAATATTATATCATGATTTCTATTCGTTACCCTTACTGATAAATCAGTTTTCACTGTTTATAAAGTTATGCACGTATAGTCTCGAATGTGTTTTTTGTCGCGTATACTATAGTACTGTAGCACTGTATAGTCTCGAATTGATAGTTCTTGTGTCGCCATCAGGGCTGTGGAATCGCGTAAAAATCTACCGACTCCAACTCCGACTCTGACCAAGGGAGGACTTGTTAACGAAAGAGACCCGGAAATTCTGATGTCATCACGTGACCCAGAATAAAAGATTTAATAAATAGAGTTCTAATAAAGATAGAACGTAGAAACTTTTTATTTCAAAGCTAAAAGACTCCTCTAAGTAACATATAAATATGTATTCGATAATTTTTACTTCTCCGACTGTTACATATAACAAAGGAAAAGTGTAGCGCTCGGTCAAAAAATGTCCCCTTTCAAATTTTTACATTTTTGGACTCGGGACACCTTGAAATTTCGAGATATGCAAAAGATTCAAGGTTTTTTTCTATATGTGTGGATGTTAGACTGTATGTGGGGGGCATGATTTTGTTCACCCTGTTTGAAGCCTAATAATTTCTGTGGTCACAGGTCAGAATCGGAGTCAGATAGTTTAACAGAGGAGTTAGTTATTTAAGTCAAAGTAATTGAACTAAATTATGTCCCCATATACATTCTAACATCTTAAGCGTGAACATTCGGGTTTTACTGTACTATTATAAAATGGCAAAATAGCTTACTTTGAGGGTAAAGACGAGTTTTATTTTATTTTTAAAATTTTGAACGCTAATAACGAGTAAAATATTCATTAAGAGATATGACACATGACCCCTTTTATGTCTTCACCCTGTTGACCTTTAATTAAGAACCAAAATTTAATAGTATTAATGCCCCTTTATACGCAAGCTACAGTGCCACATTTCGTTTCTTAAACTATACCCATTCTGAGATATTGTTTAATATCTCAGAACAGAAAATAAAGAAATTAAACAAATTAGACGTCAACGGGAATTTTTCCCCTTTTATTGACTTTTTTGAGGGGTTCGGGAGGTCTCCAAACGTGTAGATTTGCAAAAAAAAAAAAAAAAACTGGAAAGTCAAATTTGACACGATTCCAATACTTTTCCGTTTTATATACATAACAAGTTGGTAAGTAAAAAGGAGTCGGAGTCGGCAGATTTTTTGACAACTCCAACTCCGACTAAAACATGAAAACTCCACGACTCCGACTCGTACTCTACAGCCGTGATCGCCATACAAGGACTATCCCAGATTAGAACAATTATACCTCATATCCCAAATCTGCATTGCCACATTCAAACGTCACTAGGCTCAACGTATTTTATGGTGGAGCTCCAAATTTTTATTTACGAAATTCTAGGGTTCGGCAGAACAAGTTGGGAACCTCTGGGGCCGTATTCTGGTCATCGTCTCTCGTCTGTCGTCTCTCACAAGCCAATCGCTGATTGGCTAATCATTTGTTTACGTCTCAAGAGATCATTGCGTCTCTGTAAACGCTATTCTGGACAACTTTTCTCTCTTCTCTTCTCTCGTTTATCAGAGACGAGTGGATAGTTGTCTTTCGACCGGCCTATCGTCTTTCGCCTCCATTTCGTTATATCCAATATGGACGACTGGATGCTAATCGTGCAATTTCATTGGTTAAAATTCTATACTGTTGCGCGCGCAGATAACCCGAACATGTATAATCAACCGAATAGAATCGTGACGTGAACAACAAAGACGAGATCGTTACGAACGACCAGAATCGCCACTGTGTATGAGAGACGAAATTCGTCTCTCGCTTTGACGTCATTCGTCGATGAAAGAAGAGACGAGAGATAAGTTACCCGAATACGGCCCCTGGTCTAATATGTTGTCCAGTGGATAAAATCACTGAACGCTGTTGATTGTAGGTTCGTGCTTGGTGAATGAGCTGGCCACTTGGAGCTTTCGGGTTTCTTCACGTTTCTAACACCAAAAGAGATGCCAATTTTCTCTTATGAAACACTCCTGGGATGATCCCCCTTTAGCAGATTGCCCACATATCGCATTGCCGTATACAACCGTAAACCAAACCGAAAAGAAAAATAAATAACTTATACAATACACGTAAGAAATAATTTAATTTTAAGACACTTTTCTAAAGAACAACACATTTATGATATACATAAATATTTTAATGTATAACATTTTTTTGTCTTGTTTCTACATTTTTTAGCCTGTCAAGAACGAATTCTTCACTCCGGACGGAAATTTTCACAGGAATGAAACGAACGTACTAAGTAAGTAACGTGTTACAAGTTCATTTGTTAAATGTTCGTTTTAAGATCAGAATTTTACATATAATATTAGCGCTATGCGACATTTTAATGATATTTAATTGAATTGACTGGCTCACATTCCAGATTTACATCTGATAGAAAATGTTCGTTGATATTTGATTTACATTTTGTGTAAGGACATACGGATGTTTCCTAGTAGTTTTGATAACTTTTTTGTAGTTCTTTATGAACAAAATTTGAAGACATTATGAGAAATACTTGTAAAATAGTTAATAACAATATGTCTATACTGTATATATAAACGAGAATATTTGTTTGTTTGTTTGTTCGTTATACACTCCTAGGCCGTTTGATCAATCGCTACGAAACTCGGTAGTTACGTTCAAATGCTACTAAGTTAAGTAATGTCGTACTGTATATCCCACTTCGAAATATCGCATGCACTTTTATAAGTCAGTTAAATTTCTTACAATCGCTTTTAGCTGAGTTACACGTACTGTACCATCATCTATTGGCAAAATGTTAACAAAACAATCAACAAAATATACGGTAATTTTTACAAAAACGGATATAATTTTAAAAACTATATATTATATTCACTGAATTACTGCGACAATGATATCGCGCGAAATAGATGCGCCGATACGCCATTAGGGTGCGACTATGCAGACGCGAGCGAGCGAATTTTCCAAGCGAGCGAGAATATGTGGCGAGAAGAGGCGAGACGCGATAAATATCAAAACCTGCCAGATATGTGCGAGAACCAGAAATTTGCTCTCGCTAGCGTTATTTCTCGCTTCTCGTTTATGCATGGTTTTCCTTTGCGAAAACTAAATCGCTCGCAACCTCTCGCTCGCTCTAAATTCGCGTCTGCATAGTCGCACCCTTACTGCGACAGGTAGCATATCGCGACTACCGAATGGCCGAGCAGTCAAGTTGGCAGCCTACCGCTCTGGGGGAGAGACGGGTTCGAATCCGGACCTATCGATAAATCCCAAAGGATATTTCGAGGGCGTGGACCATCGGGATATGTCAGACACCGTCTTTCACTAATTGTCAGGCCCCATTGTGGGCCTGGCAGAACCTATAATGGGCTTGCTAAAAGAAGCTCTCTTAGTGCCCACCCGGCAGAAAGAGTTAAAAGGGAAGAAAGGTAGCACATAGCAATTGCCTGCATGAAGTGTAGTAGTGTTTTGCTGTGGTACATCATACTTTTTCCTGTCAGCAACAGAGTGGTACTGGTTATGCATCTAACTTCGTTCGTTGAAATTTTTTGTATTGAAATAACATGACTTGCAGTACAAATTGGAAGTTTATATATAGGTAATCTAGTCCTATTCCTCTTATTATATATTATAAAATTATATTAACTCTTTCGAACAAAAAGATAAAGATCCAAAAATCTGAAGTCAACAGTTTTCGCATTTGCGCGCCTCTCGTAAAATTGCAACTTATTCTTTTATGCGAAGATTCCGTCTTTTTAAAAGCAGGCGAATTTTTCTACGTTTCTCTGCTCAGACAAAGTTTATAAACAATTGGGAATGCTAATACCGAGTAAAATCTTCATTATTTCTGACCCTACGCATGATATCACACATGTACTGTACAAACCTGGTACCCGGTTAATCTGTACAACTAAAATTTAATAGCATTTAACGCCGGAAACACAAACCATACAAAATTTCAGAAATTTTAAAGAAAAATTCTTAAAATTATTAAGCATCAAAAATGTTTCACATAACACGCAGATACACATACATACATACATAGAAACAACCGCGAAGTCTTTTTTTCGAAATTTGAAGGTCCTCTTCAGTCGAAAAATGTAAAAGTTTTGGCGGTGATATTCTTAAACGACCGCCATGTATGAACGACTGTTGTATGTAACAGCCAGGAAAGTAAACGTACAGTACATAATGAAGGAATGTTTGTTTTTTTCATTAAGCACAAGAATTACTACGAAAATTTATCACAAGTATTAAATCATGAGACTTATTTGGAATTCCGATAAAGGCTCAATCCAGCAGCAATCGATTCAACAAACTAACATGATTTACTTTTAGAAACAACAATTAAGCTATTAACTTTATATTATATCATTAATTATTAATTTTGTAGCTTAATAATTAATGATATAATATAAAGAAAATTTTGTAAATAGATAACGAATATTGTGTTTCAGTTTAAAGTAAATAAATTACTTATTGTATTTAACTTTTTGATTTCAGTTAGGGAGAAAGAAGAGAGTGAAGAATACGATATTCAGCACAATTCAGAAAGACAAAAGGATAATAAATGTAATGCAAACAAGACGAAGTTCGTCCCTACAAGTATCAAATACAACAACAAAATCCAAGGAAAGATTAAAAGGAAATACTTCAGAATAACGCGTTCATCTTACTCGAAACAAAATCACAAATGTGATTTATGTAAACAGACTTTTGTAAACAAGAAAATACTACAAGCGCATTTGAACTTTCATATCGGAAAAAAACCATTTAGCTGCACAACCTGCAATCAGAAATTTTCCTGGCAATTTCTATTGAGAAGACACATGATGAAAATGAAACACATCACCGAAAAACAAAGGAAAATGGATCGTACAAAAGTTCGTTCGCTGTCATTATCAAAAAATCGTAAAGAATGTATGCAGGTTCGATGTGACATTTCCGATAAGTTACTTAATACAAAGGGCCGATTGGAGACGCATAACAGAACACTACAACCAGTATCTCATTCTTGTAAGATATGTAAAAAAGAATTTAAAACGAAATCAAAATTGAGACAACACCAGCGTACGCATAGTGAAGATCGACCTTTCAAATGCGATATATGTGAAAAGGGTTTTAAAACGAAAAACCATTTAAAAAGGCATCGTGAAACTCACAGTGATGAATGTAAGTATTCTTGTCAGGTGTGTAACAAAAGTTTTAAAACAAAATGCTCTTTGACGAATCATAAAATCGTTCATAATAAAGATTTAAATCATTCTTGTCAGATTTGTAACAAAAGGTTTAAATCAGAAGTGCATTTGAGAGAGCACGTTGTTATACATACCGATGAACACAAGTACTGTTGTCAGATATGTAACAAGTATTTTAAAACAAAACGCTATTTGAGACGACATGAAAGAACTCACAAAGATAGAAGTGATAAGTATTTTTGTGACGTATGTAAAACAGCATTTAAATCCAGATATAGTTACATTAAACATCGTTTTGTTAAACATCAAAATATGTTTGTTTGCGTATATTGTAATAAGTCATTCAAAACCAAAAATTTGCTGACAGCGCATTCGAAAACTCATATTGAAAAATGTAATATCTGTAAAAAGAAGTTTTCGAGTAAACACTCTTTAATCAGTCATCAGAAAATTCATCTTGACATAAAACCGTTTGTTTGTGAGATGTGTAACAGACGTTTTATATCAAATTCTGAGTTAAAACGTCACCAAAGTTCTCACAATAAAGACAATCTTCCTTACGTTTGCGAGGTATGTAAGATGGGTTTTTACAAGAAATCTCACCTGTATAGGCACCGACCCGTTCATGAAAAAGAGGAGCATCTTTGCATCCATTGTAAAGGCAGATTTAAAACAGAAATTAAATTGAAACTGCATTTACAGTTTTCTTGTTCAAAAATACACCCCAAACAATTACCTTACCAATGTAACATCTGTAAACGGACTTACGTAAATAGTTATGATTTGGAGCAACATCTACTCGCTTACAAGGATCAAATACACTTCTGTTGCGACGTTTGTAAGAGGAAATTTACGTCAAAAGTCGAATTCGAAACTCATCAAAAGACTGCTCATCCTCCGGGAGGAAAGTGTAAATGCCAAATTTGCAATAAGACATTTCGGAGAGAAATTGATTTAAATAGACATATGAAAATAAATACCAATTCAGGCGTTAAGAAATGTGATGTTTGTGGTAAGAAATTCTGTTTGCTTTTTAAATTAAAACTTCACCTGCAAAGCCATCTTTCAGAATAAAATTTCTTGTGTGAAATACGTACTTTTTATACTAATATACTAAATATATTATACAGGACAATAGGTAAAATGTTTAGATTTTACTTATTGCTTTTATGACTGTTATTTCGTTGGTAATAAGCGTGCAATTTGAAAAAAACGGTTGATCTATTTTCCACTGTTCTTCTGTGTTTCTTTATTTGCGTAATCTCGGGAACGAAATAAGATAGATGAAAGTCGTGACAAGATATGGAAGGCTTCGGGCTATAGGTCCAGATTAACTAATGGGCAGTTCCAGTTTGCAACGAAAGTCACTGTATCACGTTCTAAGATGTTTTTTCTGAACTTTTTGTTCGTTTATCGCTTTATATGTAATGATTAATTAAGAATAAATAATTTTCGAATGATTACTTAATGTGTATTTAATTTAGACCTAAGATCGACCTGTAACCGAAAATATACAATATCAAAGTACACTGTGTTGAGTGTATGGAAGAGGGAAGTGAGGTGTCTGTTACACAAGCAAACTAATAACTAATACGTATTTGTAGTTGTATGGTTTACTTTTAACTTCGGAGAAAAATAAATGAAAATATTAACCACTTAATTATTTGCATTTATTTTCTAATTTTAATAAACCGCCTTTTACGTGTGTTTCGCATTTAACACTGCATTAATTTCGTTCTAAATTTGTGCACTTTGATTATATGAATTTTAATTGAGGAATTTCGTGTTCGTTGGTTAACAGCCTCCCACATGCATCCTTGATGACCAGGGGTTTTGTTCGATATGTGTTGTAGTCTTAATGTCTCTGAAGAAATCTCTCACTTTTCGCTTCTTATAATTATTCTTTGCTTTCTTAATTAATTAATAAAATTTGTGAGAAATTTCCTTTTCTGCTGTCTAATAGTCTTATTAGAATGTTTTGATGCCTTATCCTAATGGTTTTTGATGTGTAGGTCTTCTGGGTTGTCCAGCCAATTCATACTTGCTTTTTTTTTATTTACCATTTCTTCGCATATGCTGTTAAACCACGTCCTTGTTTCTTTTGGTCTGTATTCTATAGGTAAGGTTTTTATGACTATTTCTAAGATGGATGTGCTATTTCTATTTCTATTGCTTTCTAGGATTGATCCATTTCCATCTCTTTCATCGTATTCAATTCTAGAGCCTTTCCTATTTCTTTCTGGTATTGTCGCCTGGTGTCATTACCTTTGAGTATGTACAGTACATCGTATGAAAAACGATGGTTTTGCTTGTCCTTCGTCATTACCTGGAGTTTCATTTTCATGCTGGCTCTCAACAGGAAGTGATCTGTTCCTGCTTCTGCTCCTCTGAGACTACGTGTTTTTTTATGCTATTACGATATCTCCGGTTAATGAGTATATGATCTATTGGTTCCTAGTTTTGCCATTAGAAGATACCCATGTTCGTTTGTGAATGTCTTTTCTAGGAAAATTAGTTCTATGGATTATCAGATCTCTAGTGCTGGCTAAGTTAATAAGTCGCTCTCTATTATCATTGATTGTCTCATGCAGGCTCTCCTTTCCTATGGTGGGTTTAAACACTTTAAAGCACCGATCTTTGACTATTTTAGCCTTAAAATGTTCAAGAGAGTAGATATTGTAAACGGATATCCAATATTAAGTGTATACTTCAACATTTTCCTCTGTGAACTGAAGGGTAGAAAAGTTAACCTTTAGTGGAACTCCTCCCCTCTTATTATTTGCTTGACGAAATGTCTCTTTCAGTTGCAACCATTTTTTCAGTTGCAACTTTTCTGACAAAGAGTATATTACCGAAATTGATGCAATTAAATTTTGGTAGTTAAAAGTCGAAAAGCGAGGAGATATTTTGTATTAATTAAACAACAGTCGAAATTTTACGGATTTCTTCTTTTTTTCGCGATAAAAGTCCGAAGAATGGAAACATTAAGTGTTTAACTTAGGCTCATTCAGGGCTTTGTCGAGCCCAGAATAGATCAGGCCTGAAATGAAAATGGCAACTTGATAGAGTCGGCCTTTAGATTTGTAAAGGAATAAATTAAATTTTTAAGACCCATCGAAAGAGCGATGGTGGCAAACAGTTTATTTATATAAGTTAATAACAATATGAACATTTTTATTATGGAAAGAAACGCTTGTGAGGTTGCCGACGGGGTAAAAAAAAGGAAGAGGACAATTAAAATAAAGTCAACATAAACGAAAAATGTGGGTGATGGTGGGCAATAGGCGGAAGAGCTTGACAATTTAACTCGCTTATTTTGAGCCGAAGTGAATGCTTTATCCAGCGAATAAATAAATCTTCTCGAGTAAATCCGCGTTGTCGGACGAAATAAAAGTATGAAGTGGAAGAAGGAAAATTGTACTTGAAATTAGAGTTTGTAAAGAATTTTATTCCAGAGTTTCCTTTTTCCATTTATTATTTTCTTCTCTTCAAGTAAAATTATACCTGATTAGACCGCTAGAAAAATCTATCTTCTGTAGAAAATGACAACGTATCTTGAACCTCACCAAAGGATGTTTATCTAACTGCTAGACAAAATTGCAGTATATGAGACTACCTTACTCACGAGAAATTGATCACCTTAACAATTCGGTCATACACTTATACACTTGACAAAATTATTATTGTTTCCGTAAAATATTGTATTATATACAGATTGTATTTACCAGTGTTTCTCAACCTCTAACGAATCGTCGCTCCCCTTCACCACAAAATTCCGATGCCGAAAGCCAAGGCTAACGCCAAATTCGTACTGCAATGAATAAACTAGTGACTACAATAATGCTATTATTAATTAATTATTATATGATATAACGAATAAAATATTTAATTATTCTTAATATAATGTTTTACAATATCGCCCAGAAAATTGTTTTTTACTCCCCAAAATATAAATTGTTACTAATCGCCCCCTCAACACAGAAAAACGCCCACTAAGGGGCGATATCGCTCCCGTTGAGAAACACTGGTATATACAGATAATCTCAACTTATTTTTTTTATCGTGAAACTCTTTACACTTTAACTTTATATCATAATTTCAGTTCGTTCCGTTACCGATAAATCGGTTTTTACTGTTTATAAAGCTATAAATAACTAGCACGTATATACTCTCGAATAGAGAGGTCTTGTGTCGTCATACAAGGACTATTTCAGACTAAAACAATTACACCCATCTAATATCCCAAATCTGCATTGGCACATTCAAAAATCATTAAACGCAACGGATTTTATCGTATAACCCTAAATTTTTATAAGTGCAACCTTTTCGCGAAACACAAGTTGGGCATCCCTGGTCTATTAAGTGATCCACTGCATAAAATCACTTAAAACTGTTGATTGTGGATCGGTGCCTGATCAATGGGCTACCAAGTAAAGTTTTACAGGTTTCTTCATGTCTGTAACACCTAAATAAAGACCAGTTTTTGTTAGCACTCCCAGGAAAATCCCCTTTAGCAGATTTCCCACATGTCGCATAGCCGTATACAACCGTTTACCAAACCGAAAAGAAAAAGAATTAATTTCTACAATACATGTATGAAATAATTTGATTTTAAGGCACTTTTCTAAAGTACAACTGTTGAGTATTATTGTTTGACCGATTACCGCACTTCCTCTCTGTTATACGTAACTACCAGAAAAGTAAAAATTAAACATTTCTAACTGTTATGTCGGCAGTTATAAATGTTTGAAACTTAAAATCTAGAAATGAATTTTTCGATTTTAAAATATAACTTGGATGGCCCAAACGGACAATTTTTATTGTCATTATTTCAACAAAAAAAAATCCAAATCAGCAGACAATTGGATCTGTAGTGGTTTGTTGGCGTTTCGGTTGTGAAGAAAACGTAAATTTAGTGTGTGAGGATGAAAAAATAATAACTGAAAAGTACGAAGAGCTGCGGAACATCAATTTGACTTAGTTTGTGCCAAAATAAATGAAGGCACAAATTAAGTACACAGAGACTGAAAACTCCCTACGCCATTTATGTTATCGATTTTAAAGTCACGTAATAAATTTAAACCAATCACAATGAACAACTGTGCCAAACTCGGTTACAAGGAACCGCCGTCGAATACTTATAGCGTCATGTTTTTCTGACTTCACGAATGTTTTGGTTAAATTTATTTTTTGAGATTTATATTATTTCTAATTATAGATATTTGTAAGTGGAATACAAAGAATATAGAAATAACGATTGTGTACATGAATATATTTATTTTAATACTGTATTTAATACAATCTGTTTTCTAAATGTCTTCTTGCATATTTTGCATTGATGCATTTTCCTCCTGGGAAATGAACATACTCTTGATGAGTTTGGAATTCGAAACTGTTTTATGTCTTAATAAATTTTCTATTGATTGATTAACACGGTTTTACTTTTAAATTCCTTATTACAAACATTACACTTTTCAATGTTAACTTTTGAATGTTCTTTTAGCGTGTTTTTAGTCATAAATGGCATGCTACAAACATTGTATAAATACATATTTTCATGTATAATATAACGTCTGAATAAGGCAGTTGGATTGGTATAACGTTTTTTACATATGTCACAAACATACTATTTTCTATCGCTATGACTAACTTTATGACGTCGGAAATAAGGTTTTGCTTTAAAATATTTGATACATATATCTCAAAAATATTTGTATTCATCGCTGTGTATATTAACATGCCGTTTTAAACCAACATTTCGTTTAAAACGTTTGTTACATACCTGACAAGTATAGTTAAATTCATCATTATGAACTACTTTATGATGCCTTAAATAATGTTTTGTTTTAAAACGTTTGTTACATACCTGACAAATATACTTAAGTTCATCATTATGAGTTTCGTGATGCGTTTTTAAAACCTTTTTTCGTTTAAAACTCTTATTGCAAATATCGCATTTGAAAGGACGGTCTTCACTATGCGTTACTTCATGATCCATCAATTTATAGTTACTCTTAAATTCTTTTCCACATATTTTGCAAATATGATGTATGTGTATTCTCTTGTGTCTTGCTATATTGCCCTTAACAATTTTATTACATACCTGACAAGTATAGTAAAATTGATTATCATGAACTAATTTATGAAGTTCCAAATTCTGTTTTGTTTTATAACTTTTGTTACATACCTGACAAGAAAAGTTACGTTCATCACTATGAGTTTTGTGATGCATTTTTAGTTGATATTTCAGATTAAAACCCTTATTACAAATGTCGCATTTGAAAGAACGTTCTTCCCTATGAGTTGTTGTTTTATGCCTTTTCAATATGCCTATTGATTTAAAACTCTTATTACAAATGTCGCATTTGCAACGACGTTTTTCACTATGAGTTTCTTGATGGCTTTTCGCGTGGTATATCGATTTAAAACTCTTATTGCAAATATTGCATTTGAAGGGGCGGTCTTCACTATGAGTTTTTTGATGGTTTCTCACGTGGTTTTTCGATTTGAAACTCTTATTGCAAATATGACATTTAAAAGGACGATCTTCACTATGCACTAGTTTATGACTTAACAAAATACCGTTAAGCTTAAATTCTTTTCCACATATTTCGCAGGCATGAGTTCTGTGTATTCTCTTGTGTCTTTCTAAATGGCCCTTACTAACGCCCTTACCGCAAATGTCGCAAAACACGTTTTTCCGTTTGATATTAGATTTTTTACCATTTCTTGGAGATAAATTCACTCGATTCCCAGATGGGTGCATACGTAAATTTTTGTAAGAGATTTCGTTTTCATTTACACTTTTGTGTTCTTTCATGTGTCTCAGCAAAAGAAATTGCCACAAAAACTTCTTATTGCAGGTTGTGCAGCGAAATGGTTTTTTACCAATATGACAGAACAGATGTGTTTGAAATATTGTCTTATTTGCAAAAAGCAGTTTACAAAAATAACACGAAAATATTTGTTTAGAATGAGATGAAAACATAATCCTGAAGTATTTCCTTTTAATCTTATTATGAAGTTTTTTGCATTTTCTATTGGAAGGAACGTATTTCTTCGTTTTCATTTTATATTTATAACGTTGTTGCGTTTGTGAATTGTGCTGAAAAAAGTATTCCTGAATTTGCTCTTCCTCCTCCACTGAAAGAGTAAAAATAATATAATAAATTACCTATAATATTTTAATAAATAAAACATAATTGCAATATTAAGATATTAGTGCTGTAGTTATATTATTTCTCAAGTATATCTATGTTTTTCATTAAAAAGCAAAGCATCATTTGTTGTTTACACAAAAAATATGACATTTACCATTTTACAATCATAAAGTAATCGATTCAGCTTTAATTTCTTTATCGGACATTTAAATGAGTGTGAAATATTAAATTTTTTTATTTTATCTGTTTTTACTTATGTACTTTGTTTCAGTTGTTATAACGAAAACGTAGGAAAAATTGTGTGATTTTAGAGAGGGAAAAAGTCATTAGAATAAAGGAAAGAGTACCACACCAAAACTGAATCGTTAAATCACTAGTCATAAGTTGTAATTTAATGATTCTAATTATTCAAACGTAGTTTTTTAAGTTCAAATTTATATTAATAAGATGTAAGTAGTTACTTGTAATTCTCAAATATCTAATCCCAGTTAAATGTATGACAGTTGAAACTTGAATGCAGTTCTTCAGCTGCCCCCTGAATAATACTACATCAAAAGGTCTGGACTAAGTAACATGTTACTTACTTTGGATCTTCATTTCACTCTTGTTACTGTTTTCGTCCGGAGTGCAAAATTCATTGTTGACAGGCTAAACAATATGCAAAGAATCACTTATAATATATAAACTAGTAACGAGTTACTCAACTCTTCCAGCAAAATTTTAAAATTTAATGGTTCTGTCTGGAATAAAATGTTTTTCAAATGAAATTTTTAACTATTATAGAAATGCAAAGAACTAAATTTTAAAAGTAGGAATGAGTTTTAAATAAAAAATTACAATTGCTAATAACGAGTAAAATCATCGTTAAGTTCGACCCTGCTGGATATACACACGACCCTTATTATCTACCCACTTTCTTGATTTTTAATCACAAAAATTTAATAGCGTCAATTTCGTCCAATATCAATATTTAAATACCAGTGTAAATTGCCAGAAATGTAGACAATTAAAAATAAAATAAATCTGGTATTATGTACTATGCATAACAAAATAAAAAAAACAAAATAAAAATCAATTTTCACTATCTGATTATTTGCAACATTTC
Source organism: Centruroides sculpturatus (assembly GCF_000671375.1). Classification (NCBI taxonomy): domain Eukaryota; kingdom Metazoa; phylum Arthropoda; class Arachnida; order Scorpiones; family Buthidae; genus Centruroides; species Centruroides sculpturatus. The sequence goes on along the minus strand of NW_019385481.1, from coordinate 119,658 downwards.
AGATTCTACACCAAAAACATGGCAAAAAATCGCGTGAATATGTCTGTGTTAGCATGTACTGTACATTGGCGTGTATTTAATTTAATATTTCATCATGAATTCAAGATTAAGAAACGAAATTTAGTACCATGCGTTGAGTACAGTATAAGGAGCATTAATGCTATTAAATCTTGGTAAATAAACGTCCAGGAATGAAGATATAAAAATGGTAACGTGTAAAATCTCGACTGGTATCATAGTTAATGAAGATTTCATGTGAGTAGCATTTATAATCTTTTGTGAAATTCATTTCTACAATTAAAATTAAACATTTCTTCATTTTATAATAATTAAAATTATAAAGACATTTTATAACATATGACGGCACAAACAATTTTATTTATTTATTATGATTAGCAACATAAATGTTATTTTTTAAATAAAATCTGTTAACAGCCAGGAAACTTACGCAACTCGTTGTTAGAATTTTTCTTATGTAAAACATATTTTTAATTAGATACAAAGCATAATTTCATTCAAAGCATAATTTCATATTAGTGATATTAAACTACGTTTTCAACCATTCAGAAAGCTAATTTAATATTAAAATTTCACTGTAAAATATTTGGAAATTTGTATTACTTACCATTACCTGTTCGTTATCATCTGGTACATGAACAACTTGTTTACAATCTTCAGTCTTTACTTCAATCTTTAATTTTTTCAAATCAACTTTACATTCTGATTTTATACCGTGTTTTACATCACAATTCTCTGTTACTTCTTTCTTGATATCTGTAGTGGAATTTACAAAGTTTTTGTCTTAAAGGATACTAAGAAAAGCTTGAAATATAAAATAAAACTGAGCATATTTTCATTAATTAATATAACGATATTAAATTAGATGTTTCACTACATCATTTATTTCTGATTACAAACCGAAAAGTAATGATCACGGCGAATTGGTGAAATAAATTATAATAAATATGATTAAAAACTTAATTTCGTTATTAAAATATACCAGCAACGAGTGCTTAATTTTTCTGGAAACATATAAAATTACTTGTGGCGCCATTTTTTATCATATTTTCTTAAAAATATCTTTTATCAAAATGATTAATTTTATAAGTTCTATAAAAAAAAATTGTAAATGAGAAAATGAGTAAACGCGTCGTTAAGTCTGAAGTTTATAAATAAAAATATTCGGGGGTGATTATTCTTTGACCGTCTTTCCTTGTGTTATAGGCTATATAACAGCCGAGAAAATAAAACTTAGTTAAAGTGTCAAATAACCACCAATTTAAAAATCTTCAATTAAAAATTTACAATCGTTACTTTTTACATTTTATTTTCGTAGATGTTGTAAAATATCACAAAGAAGTTATGTTAATCAATAAAAGTTCCATGTTCTGGTGTGTTTTTCATTTCTGGACGTTCTGACACTGCATTTGAACAAAAATAAAAAATATCTTACAAAATTTAGACATCTGTACTATGTACTGTACAGTGAATTACGTATCTGTGTGTCACTCCTTCACACTTCGTTTCGACGCAACCAATGTATGTTTAGACTAAGTGTACAGAGATTTATTTTCATGGCACTATGAGTCAAGAAATATCCTGTCCTCATGGCATTCCAACATTTCTTAGAAGCACATATTGCTGAGTTCATAGGTCAACAGATAACATGTTTTAAATTAAATACATTAAAAATATGATTATAAATTGCAGTCCGACATTGTGACGATGTCATAATAAATAATTGCTCGTTTCACTGAAATTTAGACTTTTCTCTGTTGTAAGATTCTGATTAATTGAATTAACAATTTTAAATCTATCAACTGAATTAAATGTTATTGATTATATTAATTAATTTAATTTAATTAACTTCTACTAAAATACTTATTCACTGTACACAACGAATTCGCATCGTTTTTGAAATGTTTTCATTTCCATTTACATGAATAAGAATTTCTTTAACTATTATTCTTATTCTTATTAAAATCATTAAACCTCTTACCTCTTTCGACTTTATAATCAGAATGAGTCCAAATAGTGAATCCGTTTGTGTTGTTTGTGTAAATTGGTTCTCCTTCAATATTTATCTTAAATAATAAAAGATTACGTTATATTATTACACAGAGTTATCTTTATAGTAAAACAAATGAAAAAATTATTTAAACTGGAGTATAAAAGTACGCTTACTGAATAAATTTTATTAAAAAAATATGGCCTACTAACTACTTTTAATGGTAGTGCCTGTCATCTATTTAACACATTAAAAAAAATTTTGAATTCAAACAATGTGACTTCCGGTTTGCAGCAGATAAACGTAGGGGAGATCGGGGCAAGATCGGCATGTTAAGCTTTACTTAAATTTTGTGTAATAAATACTGCTGTAAACTGAAAAAAAAGCTTTGCATATTGTCTATTGGAATGTTACCTTACTATAGAACTGGTTAAAATCAGTTTGGAAATAAAAATAATTAAAATAATTACAACTTTACAAGAAGAGAGAAATTGACGAAGTTGCCCCGGGTATAGGGGCAAGATCGGCAACTTCTCTCTTTTTGTAAAGTTGTAATTATTTTAATTATTTTTATTAAAGTTGCCCCTGGTATAGGGGCAACAGTAATGGGGCAAGATAGGCACGTATATAAAATTATGTTATTAACAATGTATAAGTTGGAATTCACTATTAAAACAAAGAAATACAAATCCAACACCCATTTAATATTATTACAACGAAATGCAAGTTCAAAGACATATATACATGAATAACAAATGCAAACATGTTTTCATTTATCATCTGTTTGATTTTTATCCTTTGCTTCTAATGTGGCTTTATGTTGCCGATCTTACCCCGCTAGTCATGATTTCGAAACATTAAGTACAACCCTGAGAACAGAATGCCAAGCCACGATCTGGCCACGTGAATAAGTTGAAGTTACATCCTTCTAACAGGAAAAGTAACTTTCGTTATCATGGAATTATAACAAAACCTGCCAATTCAATATAAATGGAAAAAAAATATTATATGGAATTGAACGAAAATGAAAATTTGCTTGATAATTCAACTACGCTTGTTGGAGAACAATAAAAACACTACACTCAACAAGCCACCAATAAAACTCAACTGCCTAACCTATAACCAAAGTCTCCTTTTAATTTGTTTTTTAAAAAAAGCGCTTGACAAACTTGCCCCGCATGCCGAAGTTGCCCCGATCTCCCCTATACAGTTCATCGGAGCCTCTTGCCTAATTAAAAGAATCTGAATATATAAATAATTATTTATTAAGAAACGGACTGAAATTTAAAAATAGACTTATAAATTTTCACTTTGTTTAGTACTAGCAGACTCCGCCACGCGTTGTTGTGGCTCAAAATGTATCTATTATAAATGTATAACACTTCCCCCGTGGGGGGAATTTTTCGAAAAATTTCTTCTTACTGTACATTCTGTTGACGTAGTTTATTAAAACGCAATCAAAAACCCAAAAACCCGCATCTAAAATAGTATAATAGAAGCCAAGTTATTCACGCTAAGCCTTAATCCTGTCTCCTCGCAGTGGGGGAAATTTCGATATGTATATTACCGGTATATAAAAATACGTGCGTATTCGAATGCAGCGTTGTGTCAAAATTTCAAACGAATCTGTAGGAACAAACAAATATTACATTTTTATTCATGTAGATAGATAGAAGATGATCTGCTTTAGTTCATTTTCCAGAAAAGCATAATGCCTCACAGAAAAAGAAAATTTATGGCGTCGTACTCGTAGCGCCATCTGTTGGACATAAAAGCCTTAATTTAGATTATATAGTTTAATTTATATGAATGTTTAACGGAATAATATACAACTTATGTCCACCCTGAAGTTCCATTCTAAATATTGGTGAAAGAATTTTTGAAATCGGATGAGTAGTTTCGGAGATTACCTGCTGCATACAAACTTACTTACATACATACTTACAAACATTACCTCTTTATAATATTAGTATAGAAGTATAGATGTACGACTGTTCGACAGTCCTTTTTTTTTTATTTTGACAATACGGATAGGTGAAAGTCGAGACCAGATATGAAAAACAGGCACAAGGCCCCGATACAAGCAAGAACTTCCGATAAGAATCGTATGTCACGTTATTTCAATTCAGAAAGTTTTCTCTGAAAGAAGTTAGATACGTAAATGTCACGACTCTATAAGTAACACGGGAAGTATAATGTACACACGGACAAGTCACTACTAATTTGATAATAAGAGCATGTATTTTTTAAATTAAATAAAAGAAAAATATAATAAAAAATGCAGCTCGGCATTGTGACAATGTAACAATAAATATTTGCTCGTTGCTTGTCTTTTCTTTTTTGCAATTATAATAAGTTTGAACTACTCTTACTTTCAATTAAACTACAAAATTTCTCTGAATAACGCGTAATTTGTCTGAACAAAAGTATTATGGTATAATAAAAAGTCTAGCAACCAGTTGCGTTACTTACTTGGCTGTTATGGGATTTTATTTTGAAAACCACTTTTTAATTATTAAGTATAATCTATATCTATATATATATATATAAATAGACGTGTGTGTTTCTATATTTCACTTTTCCGCAAAAACTACACATCGCACATGAATGCTGTTGGTATGTGGTAGTAGCCTCAACTCTCCATTCGTGCACTATGGGTGTTGCGTCTCGATAGCTATAAGGGTGCTGGAGATATGAGGCTGAAAGTGGTTAAAAGTGGTTTTCTATTTCGAATGTTATGTTCGAATTTAATTCGAACAATATTCGAATTTGAATTCGAAAATAAAATTCGAATATCGGTTCGATTATAGAACGATTGTAAACGTTCCAGAAACGTTCAAAATAGTTCGTTTGACTAAACGTGAACAGGAGACGTTCAGAAATAGAATCGGGACCAGGTCTCTAATTAGACTGGAAACGGGGGACCTAATTCTTGCATTCTCTGAAAGCGGATAAGATTGGCTATAATGTAATTATCTTAAAAAGAATGATAAGATTCGAATATAAATTTCCAATGGATACGTCGTATTATAGAATACGGAACAGTTTCAACGGATAAAGTATTTGAATTGCGTAAAGCAGCCATATTACATGTATTCTCGAATGCCTTTACAGAGCAGCAACCTTGCAGTTGAGCTTGTGCAGTGGCGTAGCGTGGGTGTCAGCCGCCCGGAGCGGAGGAAAATTTTGCCGCCCACTTACTTAGGTATCTCAATTTAAAAGAAAAAAAATTCAGTTTCGTCACAGAATATGTAATAAAAAAATTCCGTGGTAGTGTTGTCACCTTTTTAAAATCGCTGACCCGGACGGCAGGTGAGGTTTGTTCGAACAGAAGTTCCGAACGCATGCGTATATCATTTTGCAACGCGAAGAATAAATTGCAGTGCATGCCGGTTCTAAATCAGTTACAGTTAGCGACTAGGGAGACTCGAATACGAGTAATTAAAGTGACCTAGCTATATTGGATATTGGAGGTGTATACGATTACGAATGAATCGTACAAGAAAAAAAGGGGGTCGACAGGTCGTGCACAATACCATGGACTATCCAGGTGGTAATACTATTCCGTGCTCATTTCAATCGGTCCGAGTCGTAGGTGGACGAAAATATGAAATAAAATGGTTCAAATTCTTACAAGATATTATTATTATTTATTGTGAAATTTTGCAGCCCCCTAAAATGTGCCGCCCGGGGCGGGCGCGCCTCCCCACGCTACGCTACTGAGCTGGTCTAACGCTTTCAATGATTTTATCCAGGTCTGGCACAGCTTCCCTATCATCAAATGTCACCTCACCCCTCTGCAAATGACTACCTCTATCTCTCCATCCTCTAGACCAGTGTTTCTTAACAGGGGGGACTCGGCCCCCTAGGGGTCCATAAGAAGTTTGTCGGGGGCCGCCAAATTATGCAGAATTTTCTTTCAGAATATAATAAAAACAAAATTGATATATAACCGAATATCGTATTGAAAAGTGAAATAAGAAAGTTAAAGTTTTCGTATTTAGTTTTGTTTATTTATTTCTTCCTACATACATCTTTGTTAGTACAGAAGAAATAAATGCAAATATATTACTTACACAGCAGTATTTACTTCTTTTATTCCAAAGTAATTCTAAGAAACTATTAATGCTTGGAATTCCAAATACAAATTTGTGTAGAATTTGTATCTGGAATTCCAACATTGCTGCTGAAAACTATGAATAGCAGCAATGCAAAATTTGCTACCGTTTTCAGCAGCAATGCTAAATTTACTGCCTTTCGCCAGTACATATTTTCGAATATTTTTTGTTTTTTCTATGAATTTTAAATATTTCTTATTTTATTCTTTGTTAAAAATTAATGAGTTTTTATGTTTGTTTGTCTTGTTTGAATGTTATTTAAATAGATAATAAAATAATAAAGTTATGCTTTACATTTATTATATAAAAAATAAAGCAATAATGAAAAATCAATTTATTATAGATAATTTAACAAATATAAATTATTATTTAAAAAAGGGTATCACAAAAAAGTTATGAAATGTTTGGTGGACCGCGAGTATAAAAAGGTTAATAACCACTGCTCTACACCAGTGTTTTTCAACCGGGCGATATCGCTCCCATGTAGGCGTTTTTCCATCTTGAGGGGGCGATTAGTAACCATTTATATTTTGGGGGAAGAAAAACAATTTTTTGGGCGATATAGTGATTAGATATTTAAAACATTATATTATTTAAGAATAATTAGATATTTTATTCGTTGTATCGTACAATAATTGAACAAATAACATTATACTAGTCACTAATCTATTCAATGCAGTACAAATTTGGCGTTAGCCTTGGCCCTCGGTATCGGAATTTTGAAGCGAAGGGGGCGAAACTATGTAACGGTTTTACTGAAGGAGGCGACGATTCGGTAGAAGTTCAGAAACACTGCTCTAGACCTTTCACAACGAAACTTTAGTAGCATCAATGCCCCATATATGCTAGCTTCTATGCGGAATTTCATTCCTTTATCTTCATCCTGTCCTAAGATATTAAGCGAAATAGACATCAACACACACACACATTTATATATACGAAATCAGTTTGGGTTTTTGGGTTCAAAAAGCCTCAAAACGTGGAGATTTGGAAAAAAAATAGGAGGGTCAAATCTGACACAATTGAGTTACTTTTCCTTGTTATGAAGTTATAACAACAGACAATGTAAAACGTACAATTGTGGACAACGTAACTTCATATAATAGCAACAGATAAATGCCAGTCGGCTATAATATATACACAACAATATACGAGTAACAATAACAATGTACGAGAGGTGTTCAAAAAGTATCGAAAATTTAGTCGGCAAAAATACATTTATTGATTTTGAGGGACAAAACTCTAATCCCTTTCAAAATAGTCTTCTTGGTAATGTATACACTTCTCCCAGCATTTTTGCCATTGCGGGAAATACTGCTGAAACGCATCTTTTGGAATGGCCATCAGCCGGTCCGTCGCATTCCGCACGATGTCTTCACTCGACTCAATTCGTGTTCGTTTCAGCGGCATTTTCATCTTGAAAAATTGTCAAAACTCACACGGAGCCATGTCGGGAAAGTACGGAGCTTGATGAACCACAGGAATGTTGTGTTTCGCAACGAAAGTTTGAATCAGATGCGCGGAATGAGCGGATGCGTTATTACGATGAAGTTGCCAAGTTTTGGTCGACCACAGATCCGGTCGTTTGCGTCACACAGCATCAGAAAGACGACGAAGGACCTCCTGGTAGTACTCCTTTGCGATAATTTGGCCTTGTGGTGCGTACTCACGATGCACCGCCCCACGAAAGTCGAAAAAACTGTCAACATGACTCGACATTGCTGCGGACCTGCCGCGTATTTTTTCGCCGCGGGAATCGTTTCCGAATGCCTGTTGAATTTTCTGAATGGTTTCCGCTTGGGTATCGCCAAGCTTTTGGCAAAATTAAATGCAATATCGCTGCACACGTTGTTCAGTCATTTTTCAACTTACTGGAATCTGACGAGCGCTCACTAGACGTCCACACTCAGGCCGACTGCCTGCGACTAACGCTTCCTGCGGGCAAGAAAAAATTCAAGACAATGCATGACTATCCCCCTAACATCTCCACCGAAGGAGGCCTCCCGCGCGTCATTGGTTTACGCGAGAAAAATAAAAGTCTGATACTTTTTATACATTTTTCGTACAAGTAAAACATTTTAAAGACAGTACGACAATTAAATTCCGTCAGTAAAAAAGGGTTATCCATTTTAAAACGAAGACCGTGGCCAAGACGTCAAATTTATATATAGTAAAGAGCCTAAATGAGTTTCACTTAAAATCAAAAATAACGTAGCTGAGTTTAAAGCTCGTGGGGGTCATTATTTATTTAAATGTACTGTTTTATAAATATATATTTTTCTATTTCCCACCTTATATTTTAGCATTTCAATTGTGTTTCTCGTCCTAAAAGTAACACCGCGATCTTACGATAAAGTACTTTACACTCACCTCTAATGGTTCTGACTTAATTGTTTCATAAAACTTCACATCTGTGTTAAATTCTTTCTCGAAATTCTTTAAATCAACTTCGAAGTTTTCTTCGATTCGTTCGATTGTAAAATCCGAATAATTAGTTTCTAACTCTTCTTTTATCTTCATTTTCTCTATTTGCGATATTCTCTTATGTCAACAATCTGTATTCAATGAAAAAATTAATTAATTAATAAATGTTCATTCGAAATTTAAAGCAAGCAATAAGGAAAGACGAGTAAACTCGTTACTATTGTTTCCGTTGTAACAGTAAACAAGGGTGCACCCTCAAGGTTAACTGAAGTGATTCAAGTGGTAACACGTTAGCTTCCGGCGCACATAGGAAAAAAACGGAAAAATTCGAAGACGAAGAGAAATATCTCTGATTTAAAAAATAATTGTGAAAACCTTAAGAAATGAACTATATAAAAACTTAAAAAAATTCCAGTAAAGTCGTGATTAAGTCCGTCATGGCGCGTTTCTATCAGCGAATAACCGTTCTTCTGGTAGTAACGTAAAAATAAAATCACGTAATGTTTTAATGGCAGAAAGAACGATGCAGTTACTGAGATGACTGACATTAGAATAAAGACGATAAGATAACAAATTTAAGACAAATTCTACACAAATAATCACATATAATTTATTTCAAAGGAAAAAACAAACGAATCTTAGTCGAAATAGAATTATTTATCGACAGATCTTGATCGAAGTATAAGCGTATTTTGTACACCAGTTCTTTTTTGATCCAAGAAAATATCTCTAATTTAAAATATTCGACAAAATTTTTTAGTCAAATAAAGCAAGCCATAGAAAACAAAATTTGTAAACACGTCGATAACGTCAGTATCGGTATCGTTCGCCATCTTGAATACTGTACGCACGCGCCGAAATGCAATTAGATTGCCGCTTGTGTGGTTGTGCAGCGCGTCACCGCTTTTCGTTGCCGCGCCACGAGTGAATCCACCTTAATGGAGATACATATGACTCCCAATAACTCTACGTTAAATCTTCGATATTTAATAGCATCAATGACCCTAATGAAGTGGAAAAGACTTAGAGTAGACCCAGAAAGAGGTGGATGAACAAAATAGCTGAAGACCTAAGAAAAAGGACTCACAATGTAACAACGGAAGACCTAAGAAAAAGGACTCACAATGTAACAACGGTGTTTGTCAGACGAGTGATAAAAACGAGGTGGGTTCTAGGAACAATATTTATTCATCGTATATTACGTGGGTTTCGTAGCTACGAACTATTACGTGATTTGGTGACGCGCTACCTGTTGACTTCTATTAACTTTGATTGTGCACCACCTTTTTTACTGCTACAACGAAAAGAAAAACACTGAGTTTACTTGCCTGTTATCGTTAGGGTTCTTTCGTACTATGGACGACTGCTTCGACTGGTCCGACTCCAAGACGTGTTGCCATGGCAACAGCAGTGGGTCGACGGAGGGGTCGTTTCAATAGGACAACTTTAAATTCATGAGTACGAGGGAAAATGTTACGATTTTGAAGTGAAAAAAGTCAGCCAAACTCTAAAGGATCCACCATGCCTGCATATAAAAACTGTCAAACAAACGTTAGTAAGACAGTTGGCTTTAAAATCCTTTATTACGTTATTAAATTTAGATTTATTTAATTCTTTTTTACAACTTATTCGTTATGATTTGCGTGACTTCACTTGTGTAATGAACTGGGCTCAGATTTCAGACCTGTAGAATCCTGCTCTAAACCTTTTGTTAGTCTGTTTTTTTTTTTTTTAAATCTGATAATAAAGTGAGAATCGTAAATTTTTCTACCAAAGGATCTATTAACAGTAGTCACGTGATTTTTTGAATTAAAATACAGTATGATTAAAAATGCAGTTAATATAAAGGATTTTATACCTGAATTACTATGAATAATTAAAAATAATACAATTGAGTCGATTGCCCTAATGGAATCGATAAAACAGACAAATAAACAGGACAAATTTGAATTAGGGGATCCCACGTGAAGTGTTGACTGCAGACATTTTCCTTCGAGGATTGTGGGGAGGGGAGGAGTTGACCTTCAGTAGACGTCCGTTTATTTCATTAAATTTTCTACAGTTTATGCATTTTATTTTATTTATTTCAAAATTTCTTGTTTTGTTTCTACTTATTGTATTTATTATTCGTCGGCGAGAATTATCACACAAACTTACGGAAATTATGTTACAAATATTCATTTTTTACAATACAATTTAATTAAAATTATTAAATAAAATTTAATTTTTTTATTGATTTAAGAATGAAAGATGGAGAATTTAGTTTTGGTGAGAGTGTGAAGTTTTTCACTATTAAAATAAGGTAAATTCATAAAAATATTTGCTAGTACTTTGTTTCATTATAATATGACACTTTCTACGAAATCCTGGACAAAATTAATAGGTAACCCAAACAATGAATAAAAACGGGACGGGTGGCAACACTAGAAGTGGGAAATAGAGAAACATATATTTTTATACAGTATATATTTGTATAAATAATTGCCCCACGAACTTTAAACTGAGCTACGTAATTTTTGATTTTAAGTAAAAGTCTTTTCGGCTCTTTAGAATGATATTTGACGTTTTAACCACGGTGTTCGTTTTAAAAAGGGAACTTTTATAGTTTCGGAGTACGGTTGTTTGAAAGATTTTCTTCTATAAGGTGAATCGATTCTAGAATAACTTGACTCGAGCATTTCCAAAACAATTGGGTATAAATTTTGGGTATAATCGATATAAAATATGCTGTAAACAAACTATTGTAGGTATACTTACTGAGTGTGTACCGTTGCAGACGCCATTGCTTAATTAAGCTTGTTTTTGTCGCGGGGTGGCACATCGTTCGACGGACGCGTACGAAGCGTGTCACGTGACATTTGTGGGTACTGTTCGGTCACGTGACTACTCATCTCTGACCCGTTTCCTGATGACTTTTTTTTTTTTGCGAAAAATTCGCTGATCTTTGGAAACATCTCGTGATAGATCATAATATACTATATTATTTTTATTGTAATTAAAAACGATTTATTATTATTATTAACTGTTTGAAACAACATAGGTAAAACCACTCGCTAATGACATTAATTCTATCATAATAAGCTTAACAAACTTAAGCAATGGAATTTTGAACGGTGTACACAATGTAAGTATACCTACAATTTTTTTGTTCATAGCATATTTGATATGAATTATTTCCAAAAATTTATATGTGTTTTGGAAATGTTTGAGTCAAGTTGATCTAAAGTCGATTATTTTTATGGAAGAAAGCCTTTCAAACAGTCGTGCATCCTTAACTATGTAGACAAGTGCCTAAAGCAGGGGTGGCCAACCTTTTTAGCAGACGGGCCGAATTTCAGAAATAATATTTCCTGCCGGGCCACGCACCTAAATTTTTTTTTTGTTAATTAAAGTAAACAAGCAAGCGTGCTACAGCTTCAACCACATCGTTGCTTTCCAGTAGGTGAGATCGTAGTCAAACACTTGCCTGGTTTAATGTAAAAAGAAACAGAAAAAATAGGTATATTTATTTTTTTTGAAGAAAATAAAACATAACCGAGAATCATTTATTTAATAACCGAGAAATATATCTATTAGACAATTTTAAAATATTTAAAAGTGAGACATCTCACTTTGTTTTACAGAACTAAATGCATCAAAATTGATCTCGACTGATGTTGTCGCTACATGCAAACAGTTTTCCAAGTGAACATCAGTAATTTGTGTTCTCACTTGTGATTTGATGTACTTTTTGCGACTAAAAAGTTGTTCACATGCATAAGTGTTTCCAAATAGCGAAACCATCGACAGAGCATGTTTGTAAAACGCAGGATATTTATCCTTGTACAAATATATTTTATAGAGCTCTTCCAAACCTTCTTAATTAACGCTTCTAATGTTCATTTGGTGATATGTACAATAAAGTTAACATTTATGTTCATTTGACCTAGCTCCGCGGGCCACAACACGACTCCCGACGGGCTACATGCGGCCCGCGAGCCTCATGTTGGCCACCCCTGGCCTAAAGGATAACCAGAAACGTTTGCTTTTTCTGTGTTTTGGGTTTAATTTATGACGTATTTTATTAAAAATAATGATTATTCAAGCATTTGCGAATAACACTGTAAAGAAACAGACGATTTTAATCCAGAAATTATTTAATTATACAATTTTTTTCAAGTTATGTGTAGTGTCTATTGAATTTTTATATATTTGTGTTCATAATGGCTTATCGTAATATTGTAGAAGTAAATTTGTTCTTTTACGGCATCTTCTGCCATCAACAGCATAACACGTTTGTAAGTCTCTAACAATAATTTCCCAAGCTGCTTTTGGATTTATATAAACCACTTGTTAAGGCAATAAATAAAGCATTATCTTTTCTCTTCTTTTAATACTTAACTTTAATAACTAAGAAAACTTACTTACAACTTTACATTCCACGTGCAAACTTAAAACTAACAGGTGGAAACTCGTCTACTAACAACTTTTTTAAACCTCTGTAAATGGCCCTTTGACGTAAGTAGCTTATCGCTAATGTCACATCGTAAAGTTTTCCCATTAGATACTTTACAATTTTTTGATAATGATAGCGAACAAAGTTTTGTGTGATTAATTTCACTTTGTTTTCAGTTTTGTGTTCTTTCGTGTGTCTTTTCAATAGAAATTGCCAGGAAAATTTCTGATTGCAGATTGTGCAGCAAAATGGTTTTTTTAATTTTTAATTGGGGCCGGAGACTAAAGAAAACAATAATTTAGAAAAAAATGTTTAATTAAATCTTATTAAACATTTCACAAATTTTCATTTTTGTATCGAAGTCTTTAAATAATTATTGTATGATATAACGAATAGAATATCTACTTATTCTTACTATAATGTTTTACTATATCGCCCCAGAAAATTGTCTTACACTCCCCAAAATATAAATTGTTGCTAATCGCCACCTCAACAAGAAAAAACGCCCACTGCGGGGCGATATCGTTCCCGTTAAGAAACACTGGTATATACAGTAGACTCCCCTATACAACGGGTTCCTATAGTTACGATTCCCATAAAACTGCGAAAAAATTGCGACGGTATCCGTAAAAAACGGTAAAAACTCCTATAATTACGTAAAACGTCATCGGGCAGCGGAACTTCTTTTTGCGTCGTCAAGTGTCACGTTACGGAAAGATTACTATCGTCTGTATAGTATTATATATAAATTATATATAAATTAGGTACTGTATATATAATTATATATTAACTTAATTTATTGTAACTTTATTATAATTATATATATACTTTCCGCCGTCTAGCGCCACGCTACGGAGAGTTTAGGCTAACTATCGTCTGTACAGTATGTAAATTAGGTACCGTAAGTCTAATACAGTACTGTAATTTTATACATTTCTTGTGAAAGAAACATTTCTTATTCAACGGCGATTAAAATTATTTATATTAATGATGTCTCCAAAGTTCAACGAAGTTTTCGCAGAAAAATAAGTTATTAGAAATCGGCCGCTGTTTGCTGAGCTGTTCCGCGACGAAAACAAGCTTGAGCAATGGCGATGTCGAATGGTGCACACTCGGTAAGTAATCCTACAATTTTTTGTTTATAGCGTAGTTTATACGAATTATTCCCTCCCAAAAAATATACGTATTTTGGAAATGTTGAGTCGAATTAGTCTAGAATCGATTAATTTTATGGAAGAAAACCTTTCAATCAGCCGTAGTCCGTAAACTTCACACGTGTCGGGCTGTGATTGGAAAGACTCGTAAAAAATCGGATTCCTAAAGAATGGAACGTATCTATGATCTTATAGGGGGGTCGACTGTATTTCAAACTGTTTCAGTTGGTAGTTTGAGTATTTCTGCTTTTATGTGCATGATGAATTAGAGATTAAACAATGAGTTTTTATTTCATACCGACCGATGGGTTGGTCAGATCCAAAACGGTTGCGGCCACATATTGAGGAAGGTTACAACAAATTAATAAACACTGCAATTTCTAATCAAAATTTGTTGTAAAGTAGCAGTTGACTACATCAAAATAATTGAGAAGTTGCGGCCGAAGTTTTCATCAATAAAACGTTAACGTCAAGCGCCGCCATCTTGTAATCCTAGAAATTTGACAATGACGTTTGGAAAGTGGCGAGTAGAAGTTAGACTTAAACATTTGCTTTCTCTGTGTTTTGGGTTAAATTTACGACGTAATTTATTAAAAATAATCATCATTCAATCATTTTTGAATGACGATGTAAAGAAATAGAATATATTTTAATCCAGAAATTATTTAGTTATTCAATTTTTTGGAAGTGATATATAGTGCCTGTTGAATTTTTATATATTTGTGTTGATAACAGTTTATCGTAATACTGTAGAAGTAAATTTGTTCTTTTATGGCATTTTTTGCCATCAACAACATAACACGTTTGTAAATTTCTAAAAATAATTTTTTAAGCTGCTTTCGGATTTATATAAACCACAACTTTTCTCTGGGCTTTCACTACGCTAAATTACTTTATAAATAACATAGACTGATTTTGTTACAGATCTATTTCATCAGTAATAGCTTTTTTAATGGACAAGATGAAAAGTGAAGACTCTCGTATATAAAATCACAGAATACTGATTTGTAATTAATAAGTGTGTAATGACTTTTATATTACTTTATCGACTGTTATATATAATAGAGGGAAAGTACGACGATCGGTCACAAAATGACTCCCCAAGATTGTAAAAGCCTTACTGTCCTTAAATTCTAATGTTATTGTTAATTGTCTACTTGGACTTTACTTATTAATAGGACTTAATACTGGTGTTTAAAGATTGGCACAGCAATGAGAGTTAGTTCAGGAAAGAACAAAATTTCTTTATTATATCACCTGTAGTAATAATTTCTGTACACATATTATACGTGTTTCGGGCTAGCATGCCCCTCATCAGCAGTACTACTACCATACACTAAAAAGGTAACAACAATAAAACAAATAAGTTACAGTATAAGTTTAAAAAATTTTTCACATAGCCATAAAAAACAATTTAAAAATTTACAGTGAATACATATTCCAATCCCGCGTATAAATTTTCTTGACATGACTTTCTATGAACAGACTTTTACGTGTGGGAAGGTTTTAGAGCAGTGGTTCCTCGAAATAATTTACATATTTCAAAATAATTATTCTATTTTCTTCGTATTAATATAATAAATATACTAGAAGATATGGAACAATACGGACTTCTTACTTTTATTATAAATTTTAAGTATAACGTGTATTAAAGATACTTAACATTAAGAACACAAATACTTTTGTATAAAGGGAAATAAATGTATTGTGTATGT
>NW_019385481.1:18540-100242 GCF_000671375.1 Centruroides sculpturatus | reverse complement strand
CTGTTTCGCGACGAAAACAAGCTTGAGCAATGGCGATGTCGAATGGTGCACACTCGGTAAGTAATCCTACAATTTTTTGTTTATAGCGTAGTTTATACGGATTATTCCCCCAAAAAATATACGTATTTTGGAAATGCTGAGTCGGATTAGACTAGAATCGATTAATTTTATGGAAGAAAACCTTTCAATCAGCCGTAGTCCGTAAACTTCACACGTGTCGGGCTGTGATTGGAAGGAATCGTAAGAAATCGGATTCCTAAAGAATGGAACGTATCTATGATCTTATAGGGGGGTCGACTGTATTACAAACTTTTTCAGTTGGTAGTTTGAGTATTTCTGCTTTTATGTGCATTATGAATTAGAGATTAAACAATGAGTTTTTATTTCATACCGATCGATGGGTTGGTCAGATCAAAAACGGTTGCGGCCACATATTAAGGAAGGTTACAATAAATTAATAAACACTGCAATTTCTAATCATAATTTGTTGTAATGTAGCAGTTGACTACATCAAAATAATTGAGAAGTTGCGGCCGCAGTTTGACCTACCTACTAAGGCCATTGGTTGACCTACCTACTAAGCAATATGTTTTAAAGGAATGTTGGAATGTCATGACGACAGGATATTTCTTGACCCAGAATGCACATGAAAATAAATCCCTGTACACTTAGTTTATACTTATACATTACTTGCGTCGAAAAAAGTTTTTATTGCATATACATTTATGTTTTATATATGAAAATAAGTGTAAGGGAATGACACACAGATATGTAACGCCCTGTACCATACATCGTACATACGTCTGAATTTTCAGACAAAGTTATGAACGTCGACAAATAGAATATTGTAAGGTACTTTATATTTTTGTGCTAATGGAGGGTCAGAACATCAGGAAATGGGAAAACACCGGAATATTGAACTTTGATTGATTAACGTTAGTGTGTGTGGAGTTCTTCAATCTTTTAAATGTTTAATAATTACTGTGCTAATTGTTGAAAATTTTTGAAATTTAGAAAGAAGGTTTGTTTATTAAGAGAATACATGCTTTTTATGATTAATTAAAGTTCGAGAGGCTAAAAAGAAAAAGTGGGTCGTGTGTATGTTTAGTGTCGGACTTAGTGACGAGTTCACTCATTTTCTCATTTAAAAATTTTTATAAAACTCATTCATACTTTCAAAATTAAGGTTTTTACTAAAAAATATTTTTAAGAAAACATCATAAGAGATGGCGCTACACGTAGTTTTAAATGTTTCCGGAAAAGTTAAACACTCGTTGCTGGTTTAATTAATAACGAAAAGAAGTTTTTATTCATATTTATTATAAATTCTATCACACATCATACTAATTCGCCATGACTCATAACTAGTTTTCGGCTCGTAGTCAGAAATAAATGATGTAGTAAAACATGTAATTTAATATTGTTATGTTAATTAATGAAGTACGCTGAGTTTTATTTTATATTTCAAGCTTTTCTTAGTATCCTTTAAGACAAAAACTTTGTAAATTCCACTACAGATATCAAGAAAGAAGAAGTAACAGAGAATTGTGATGTAAAACATACTATAAAATCAGAATGTAAAGTTGATCTGCAAAAATTAAAGATTGAAGTAAAGACTGAAGATCATAAAGATGTCCATCTTCCAGATGATAATGAACAGGTAATACAAATTTTCGAAATATTTTACAGTGAAATTTTATTATTAACTTAGCTTTCTAAATGGTTGAAAACGCAATATAATATTATGCTTTGAATTTAAGTGTATTCTGTATTAAATAAAAAATATGTATTATTATGAGAAAAACATTTAACAACGAGTTGCGTAAGTTTCCTGGCTGTTAAGATATTTAAACAATAACATTTATGTTGTCAATCTTAATAAATAAATAAAACTGTCTGTGGCGTCATATGTTATAAAAACTCTCCATAATTTTAATGCTTATAAAATGAAAAAATGCTTAATTTTAATTGTAGAAATGCATTTCACAAAGAATTATAGATGCAAACAACAAATTAAATCTTCATTTTGTCCGATCCCACTCGAGATTTTACATTTTATATCTCTTCACCCCTTGACGTTTATTTACGAAAATTTAATAACACCTTATACACAACGTACGGTACTAAATTACGTTTCTTAATCTTCAATTTATTCTGAAATATTAAATGAAATAGACGCCAAAATACACGCCCACTCATATTCACGAAATTTTTCGCCATGTTTTTTTGGTACAAAAAAATCTCAAAATCTAAAAATTTGCAAAACGTTTACCAGATTTAAATACTTTATTTTGTTATGCATTTATAACATCCCTAAAAGTAAAAGCGAATTTCAACATTAAATTTATATATGTAAATTATAGTACAGTCGACCCCCCTATAAGACAGTGGATACGTTCTATTATTTAGGAATACGATTTCTTACGAGTCCTTTCAATCACAGCCCGACACGTGTGAAGTTTACGGACTACGGCTGATTGAAAGGTTTTCTTCCATAAAATGAATCGATTCTAGACTAATCCGACTCAACTTTTCCAAAATACGTATATTTTTTTTGGAAATAATTTGTATAATAATTATAGGGACCGTAATTATAGGGGGGTCGACTGTAGTCTTCGTTAGGCTTAACATCGACGAAAATTCAACGCGAAGTAACATGCAATGGAGAAAAATGTCAAGATGTGATAAATTAATATATTTTTTCGTACACAATCGGTTATCCGAAACATCAATCTTCCGAACAACCCCAGTCCCCAATTGATTTGGATAATCGACGCTCTACTNTGCGAAAACTTCGCTGAACTTTGGAGACATCATTAATATAAATAATTTTTATTGCTGTTGAATAAGAATTTTTTTTTTTCACAAGAAATGTATAAAATTACAGTGCTGTATTACACTTACGGTACCTAATTTACATACTGTACAGACGATAGTTCGTCTAAACTCTCCGTAGCGTGACGCTAGACGGCGGAAAATATATATATAATTATAATAAAGACACAAAAAATTAAGTTAATATATAATTAAATATAAAATACTTAATTTATATATAATTAATATATAATTATATGTACGGTACCTAATTTATATATAATTTATATATAATACTGTACAGAGGATAGTAATCTCTCCGTAGCGTGGCGCTTGACGGCGCGGAAAGTAGTTCGGCTGCCTGATGACTTTTTACGTAATTATAGGAGTTTTTTTTTATCGTTTTTTACAAATACCGTAGCAATTTTTTCGCTGTCTTATAGGAATCGTAATTATAGGAACCCGTTTTATAGGGGTCTACTGTACAGATGATTTCAACTAATTTTTTTTATCGTGACACTCTTTACATTTTAACTTTATATCATAATTTCAGTTCGTTCCGTTACCGATAAATCGGTTTTCACTGTTTATAAAGCTATAAATAACTGTAGCACGTATATAGTCTCGAATAGAGAGGTCTTGTGTCGTCATACAAGGACTATTCCAGACTAAAACAATTACATCCATCTAATATCCCAAATCTGCATTGGCACAATCAAAAATTATAAAACTCAACGGATTTTATCGTGGATCCCTAAATTTTTATTAGTGCAACCTTTTCGCGTAACACAAGTTGAGCATCCCTAGTCTATTAAGTGATCCACTGCATAAAATCACTTAAAACTGTTGATTGTGGGTTGGTGCCTGATCAATGGGCTACCAAGTGAAGTTTTACAGGTTTCTTCATGTCTGTAACACCTAAATAAAGACCAGTTTTTGTTAGCACTCCCAGGAAAATCCCCTTTAGCAGATTGCCCACATGTCGCTTAGCCGTATACAACCGTAAACCAAACCGAAAACAAAAAGAATTAAGTTCTACAATACATGTAAGAGATCATGTAGTTTTAAGGCACTTTTTTAAAGCACAACTGTTAAATATTATTGTTTGACTTATTACCGTACTTCCTCTCTGTTATATGTAACTGCCAGAAAAGTAAAAATTAAACATTTCTAACTGTTATAACTAGATGTGAAACTTAACATCTAGAAATGAATTTTTCGATTTTAAAATATAACTTGGATGGCCCAAACGGATAATTTGTATTGTCATTATTTCAACAAAAATAAATCTGAATGAGCAGACAATTGGATCTGTAGTGGTTTGTTGGCGTTTCAATTGTGAAGAAAACGTAAATTTAGTCTGTGAGGATAGAATAATAATAACTAAAAAGTACGAAGAGCTGCCGAACATCAATTTGACTTAGTTTGTGCCAAAATAAATAAAGGCACAGATTAAGTACACAGAGACTTAAAACTCCCTACGCCATTTATGTGATCGATTTTAAAGTCACGTAATAAATTTAAACCAATCACAATGAACAACTGTGCCGAACTCGGTTACAAGGAACCGCTGTCGAATACTTATAGCGTCATGTTTACCTACCTGACCTCACGAATGTTTTGGTTAAATTTGTTCTTTTAGATTTATATTATTCCTAATTATAGATATTTGTAACTGGAATACAAAAAATAAAGAAATAACGATTGTGTACATGAATATATTTATTTTAATACTGTATTTAATACAATCTGTTTTCTAAATGTCTTCTTGCATATTTTGCATTGATGCATTTTCCTCCTGTAAAATGAACATACTCTTGATGAGTTTGGAATTCGAAACTGTTTTATGTCTTAATGAATTTTCTATTGATTGATTAACACGGTTTTACTTTTAAATTCCTTATTACAAATATTACACTTTTTAATGTAAACTTTGAATGTTCTTTTAGCGTGTTTTTAGTCATAAATGGCATGCTACAAACAGAGTATAAATACATATTTTAATGTATAATACAATGTCTGGATAAGGCAGTTGAATTGGTATAACGTTTTTTACATATGTCACAAACATACTATTTTCTATCGCTATGACTAACTTTATGACGTCGCAAATAAGGTTTTGTTTTAAAATATTTGTTGCATATATCACAAGAATATTTGTATTCATCGCTGTGTATATTAATATGCTGTTTTAAACTTTCATTTCGTTTAAAACTTTTGTTACATACCTGACAAGTATAGTTAAATTCATCATTATGAACTACTTTATGATGCCTTAAATAATGTTTTGTTTTAAAACGTTTGTTACATACCTGACAACTATACTTAAGTTCATCATTATGAGTTTTGTGATGCGTTTGTAAATCCTTTTTTCG
The DNA here is from genome assembly GCF_000671375.1 of Centruroides sculpturatus. Lineage (NCBI taxonomy): Eukaryota > Metazoa > Arthropoda > Arachnida > Scorpiones > Buthidae > Centruroides > Centruroides sculpturatus. The sequence continues at coordinate 95,053 of NW_019385481.1, read as the reverse complement.
TTTAAAACTCTTATTGCAAATATCGCATTTGAAAGGACGGTCTTCACTATGCGTTACTTCATGATCCATTAATTTATAGTTACTCTTAAATTCTTTTCCACATATTTTGCAGATCCGAGGTATGTGTATTCTCTTGTGTCTTTCTATATGGCCCTTAAGAATTTTATTACATACCTGACAAGTATGGTAAAATTGATCATCATGAACTAATTTATGTCGTTCCAAATTCTGTTTTGTTTTATAACTTTTGTTACATACCTGACAAGAAAAGTTACGTTCATCACTATGAGTTTTGTGATGTATTTTTAGTTGATGTTTCAGATTAAAACCCTTATTACAAATGTCGCATTTGAAAGAACGCTCTTCCCTATGAGTTGTTGTTTTATGCCTTTTCAATATTCCTATTGATATAAAACTCTTATAACAAATGTCGCATTTGCAACGTTTTTCACTATGAGTATTTTTATGCTTATTTAATTTGTCTTTCCATTTGAAACTCATATTGCAAACATCGCATTTGAAGGGGCGATCTTCACTATGAGTTTTTTGATGGTTTTTGACGTTGTTTTTCGATTTGAAACTCTTATTGCAAATATGACATTTAAAAGGACGATCTTCACTATGCACTAGTTTATGACTTAACAAAATACTGTTAAGCTTAAATTCTTTTCCACATATCTCGCAGGCATGAACTTTGTGTATTCTCCTGTGTCTTTCTAAATAGCCCTTACTAACGCCCTTACCGCAAATGTCGCAAAACACGTTTTTCCGCTTGATATTTGATTTTTCTCCATTTCTTGGAGATGAATTCACTCGATTTGCAGATGGCTGCATACGTAAATTCCTGTGAGAGATTTCGTTTTCATTTACAGTTTTGTGTTCTTTCATGTGTCTCAGCAAAAGAAATTGCCACAAAAACTTCTTATTGCAGGTTGTGCAGCGAAATGGTTTTTTACCAATATGACAGAACAGATGTGTTTGAAATATTCTCTTATTTGCAAAAAGCAGTTTACAAAAATAACACGAAAATATTTGTTTAGAATGAGATGAAAACATAATCCTGAAGTATTTCCTTTTAATCTTATTATGAAGTTTTTTGCATTTTCTATTGGAAGGAACGTATTTCTTCGTTTTCATTTTATATTTATAACGTTGTTGCGTTTGTGAATTGTGCTGAAAAAAGTATTCCTGAATTTGCTCTTCCTCCTCCACTGAAAGANTTTTTGCATTTTCTATTGGAAGGAACGTATTTCTTCGTTTTCATTTTATATTTATAACGTTGTTCCGTTTGTGAATTGTGCTGAAAAAAGTATTCCTGAATTTGCTCTTCCTCCTCCACTGAAAGATAAAAAATAATATAATAGATTATTTATAATATTTGAAGAAATAAAACATAACTGCAATATTAAGATATTAGTGCTGCAGTTATATTATTTGTAAAGTATATTAATGTCTTTAATTAAAAAGCAAAGCATCTTTTGTTGTTTACACTAAAAATAAAACATTTTACATTTTACGATCATAAATTAATAGATTCAGCTTTAATTTTTTTATCGGACATTTAAATGAGTGAGAAATATTAAATTGTTTTATTTTATCTGTTTTTACTTATGTAGTTTGTTTCAGTTGTTATAACGAAAACGTAGGAAAAATTGTGTGCTTTTAGAGAGGGAAAAAGTCATTAAAGTAAAGGAAAAAGTATCACAGCAAAACTGAATCGTTAAATCACTAGTCATGAGTTGTGATTTAATGATTCTAAATATTCAAACGTAGTTTTATTAAGTTCAAATTTATATTAATACGATGTAGGTAGTTACTTGTAATTCTCAAATGTCTAATCCCAGTTTAATGTATGACAGTTGAAACTTGAATGCAGTTTTTCAGCTGCCCCCTGAATAATACTACATCAAAAGATCTGAACTAAGTAACATGTTACTTACTTTGGATGTTCATTTCATTCTTGTTACAGTTTTCGTCCGGAGTGCGAAATTCATTGTTGACAGGCTAAACAATATGCAAAGAATCACTTATAATATATAAACTAGTAACGAGTTACTCAACTTTCTCAGCAACATTTAAAATTTTAATGGTGCTGTCTGTAATAAAACGTTTTTTAACTGAAATATGAAATTTTTAACTATTATAGAAATGCAAAGAACTGAATTTTAAACGTAGGAATAAGTTTTAAATAAAAAATTACAATTGCTAATAACGAGTAAATCATCGTTAAATTCGACCCTGCTGGATATACACACGACTTTTATTATCTACTTACCCTCTTGATTTTTAATCACAAAAATTCAGTATCGTCAATTAACCAGTGTAAAGTGCCAGAAATGAGTAATGTGCAAGTAGACAATTAAAATAAAATAAATCTGGTATTTTGTACTATGCATAACAAAATAAAGTATTGAAATTTGGTCAATTTTCACCCTCTGATTATTTGCAAATTTTCAGATTCTTCACCAAAAACATGGCAAAAAATTCCGTGAATATGTGTGTGTTAGCATGTACATTAGCGTCTATTTCATTTAATATTTCGGAATGGATTGAAGATTAAGAAACGAAATTTAGTAGCATGTTGAGTACAGTATAAGGAGCATTAATGTTATTAAATTTTGGTAAATAAACGTCCAGGGGTGAAGAGATGAAAATGGTAACGTGTAAAATTTCGACTGGGATCATACTTAATGAAGATTTTATGTGGGTAGCATTTATAATCTTTTGTAAAATTCATTTTTACAATTAAAATTAAACATTTTTTCATTATATAATAATTAAAATTATAGAGAGTTTTTGTAACATATGGCGGCACAGACAATTTTATTTATTTATTATGATTAGCAACATAAATGTTATTTTGTAAATAAAATCTGTTAACAGCAAGGAAAGTTACGAAACTCGTTGTTAGATATTTTCTTATGTAAAACATATTTTTAATTTCATACAAATCATAATTTTATTCAAAGCATAATTCGATATTAGTGATATTGAACTACGTTTTTAACCATTCAGAAAGCTAATTTAATATTAAAATTTTACTAATAATGTGTAAAATATTTGGAAATTTGTATTACTTACCATTACCTGTTCGTTATCATCTGGTACATGAACAACTTCTTTACAATCTTCAGTCTTTACTTCAATCTTTAATTTTTTCAAATCAACTTTACATTCTGATTTTATACCATGTTTTACATCACAATTGTCTGTTACTTCTTCTTTCTTGATATCTGTAGTGGAATTTTTTGTCTTAAAGGATACTAAGAAAAGCTTGAAATATAAAATAAAACTAAGCATATTTTTATTAATTAACATAACAATATTAAATTAGATGTTTCACTACATTTATTTCTGATTACAAACCGAAAAGTAATGATCACGGCGAATTGGTAGAATAAATTATAATANTCTGCTACTTCTTTCTTGATATCTGTAGTGGAATTTACAAAGTTTTTGTCTTAAAGGATACTAAGAAAAGCTTGAAATATAAAATAAAACTGAGCATATTTTCATTAATTAACATAACAATATTAAATTAGATGTTTCACTACATCATTTATTTCTGATTACAAACCGAAAAGTAATGATCACGGCGAATTGGTAGAATAAATTATAATAAATATGATTAAAAACTTATTTTCGTTATAAACCAGCAACGAGTGCTTAACTTTTCCTGAAACATAAAAAACTACGTGCGGCGCCATAAGTTTTATAAAAAAAAAAATTGTAAATGAGAAAATGAGTAAACTCGTCGTTAAGTCCGAAATTTATAAATGAAAATATTCGGGGGTAATTATGCTTTGACCGTCTTCCTTTGTGTTATTGGCTATATAACAGCCGAGAAAGTAAAACTTAGTTAAAGTGTCAAATAACCACCAATTTAAAAATCTTCAATTAGAAATTTACTTATCGTTACTTTTTACATTTTATTCTCGTAGATGTTGTAAAATATCATAAAGAAGTTATTTTAATCAATCAAAGTTCCATATTCTGGTGTGCTTTTTATTTCTGGACGTTCCGACCCTCCATTTGCACAAAAATGTAAAATACCTTACAAGTTACAAAATTAGTTTGTCGACGTTGATAACTTTATGTATGAAAATTTAGACATATGTCCTTACGATAGTCTATACTGTACAGTGAATTACGTATCAATGTGTCACTCCTTCACACTTCGTTTCATATATAATACATGAATGTGTATACAATAAAAACTTCTTTCGACGCAAGCAATGTATATAAGTTTAGACTAAGTGTACAGGGATTTATTTTCATGTGCACTATGAGTCAAGAAATATCCTGTCTTCATGGCATACCAACATTCTTTAGAGGCACATATTGCTGAGTTCATAGGTCAACAGATAATATTTATTGCTTGATTAATACAGTTTCTACCCAATTAGAAGTTGTTTCAGGATGGTTTGCTTGAATTTTAAATAGATATTATATGCGCAAGTACGTACATAAAACTAAGGTAAAAAATCTATTTAATAACTAAGGTAAAAAATCCATTTACATGAATTTATGTATTACCCATTATTTTTATTTTTACTAAAAGCATTAAACCTACCTCTTTCGATTTTATAACCAGAATGACTCCAAATACTGGATCCGTTTGTGTTGTTTGTGTAAATTGGTTCTACTTCAATATTTATCTGAAATAATAAAAGATTACATTATATTATTACAGATTGATCTTTATAGTAAAACAAATGAAAAAATTATTTTAACTGGAGCATAAAAGTACGCTAACTGAATAAATTTTATTAAGAATAATATGGCCTATTAACTACTTATAATGGTAGTGTCTGTCATCTATTTAACACATTTAAAAAAAAATTTAAATTCAAACAACGTGACTTCTAGTTTGCACCAGATAAATGTATACAGTTCATCAAAGCCTCTTGCTCAATTAAAAGAATCTGAATATATAAATAATTGTTTATTAATTAAAAAACGAACGGACTGAAATTTAAAATTAGACTTATAAATTCCCACTTTCTTGAGTCTGTACGACTGTTCGACAGTTCTTTCTTAATTTTGACAATACAGATAGGTGAAAGTCGAGACCAAATATGAAAAACTTACAAGCACAAAATTCCGATATAAGATTTTTCGATAAAAATCGAAAGTCACGTTATTTAAATTCATAAAGTTTCCTTTGAAAGAAGTTATATACGTTAAATTAAATAAAATATAATAAAAAATTGCATTGCTAATTGCAAAAGGACTACAATTTTTTATTATATTTTATGTCACTATAAATATCTGCTAGTTGCTTGTCTTTTCTTTTTTGCAATTATAATGTTTCAACTTCTCTTACTTTTGGGTCTTTTAATGCATATAAGAAGCGAAGGCATAAAAATCGTGTCAAATTTGATCCTCAGCTTTTGGAAACTTGCACGTTTTAAAACTTCCTGAACCCCAAAGTATCTTTAAAAATATGAAGATTTTACTTGTGATTACAAATTACAATATTTAACGATTACAATTTATCTTTGATTTCGAAATTAACGTTTTGCCATTTTATAAGAACTAATAATATGAACAAGTTTTTGAATAAAATTTCCTAACAGATGGTGCCACACACAATTTTCCAGTTTTTTGCCGGAAAAGTTACGCAACTCGTTTATCGATTTTTTCGACAACAAATACTCTCAGGTTTCTTATTTTGTAATGATCAATCTCTCGATCATAGCCAATCTCCGAAGTAATTGATCGAAAACGCAAGAGATCGCGAGACTTGTTTTACTACTGTTTATGCCTGATAGGAGTTAAAAGACTCCAACACGTTTTGACATCTTACAGCTTAAATACCATTGATTCTACAAATATAATACACTAAACTCAAACCACACATACCTGAAATATAAATCTGTACATACGAAAGTCGATACGTTCAAAATATTACATAAAATTAAGCATGAAATAAAGCAGTATCAGTACTATCGATTAAACTACAAAATTTCTCCGAATATCGCCTAATTTGTCTGAACAAAAGTATTATAGTATAATAAAAATCTAGCAAGGAGTTGCGTTACTTTCTTGGCTGTTATGGGATTTTATTTTGAAAACTACTTTTTAATTATTAAGCATAATAAATATATAAAATTGTATGCATCTGTAAAGATATTTCGTTTAAATAATATACATATTTTTAATTATTATAAAATAGCAAAAGACTTAATTTTCAAGATAGAGATAAGTTTATTAAACATTGTAAATAAAATCAGCATTAATTAAGTATGATCCCTCGCGTGACCAAAAGCGAGCCGTCTGTGGAAGCTGTGTAAGAGCCGCTTTCCTTGTATTTTATAAAATACATATACAGATTGTGCGATTATTTTAATATTTTAACGTACATTGAATTAAATAAAATTATTATTTTGTTATAACCGCATTACGTATCTTATTACAAAATTATATACTACATGTTTAAAACAATAATAAGATTCTAATATAAATTTCGAATGAAAGCGCCGTATTGTCGAATACGGAACAGCTTCCACGGATAAAGTATTTGAATTGGGTAAAGCAGCCATATTACATGCATTCGCGTATGCGTTTTACAGAGCAGCAACCTCACGCGGTTGAGCTAATAGATGTTACACACCAAAATATCGTATAACGCTTTAAACGATTCTATCCAGGTCCGGCACAGCTTACCTACCATCAAATGTCACCGCACCCCTCTACAAACGACCACCCTCTATCCCTTTATCCTCTAGATTAGTGTTTTTCAACTGGGGCGATATCGCCGTAATGTGGACGTTTTTCCATGTTCAGGAGGCGATTAGTAACAATTTATATTTTGGGGGGCGAGAAACAATTTTCTCGGCGATATAGTAAAACATTATATTAAGAATAATTAGATATTTTATTCGTTATATCGTACAATAATTAAACAAATAACATTATAATAGTCACTAGTCTATTCAATGCAGTACGAATTTGGTGTTAGTCTTGGTCCTCGGCATCGGAGTTTTGAAGTGAATGGGGCGATAATAGGTAACGGTTTTATTGAAGGGGCGATACTACGTTGAAGGGGGGTGATACTACGTAACGGTTTTATTGAAGGGGCGATACTACGTTGAAGGGGGCGACGATTCGTTAGAGGTTGAGAAACACTGCTCTAGACCTTTCACAACAAAACTTTAGTACAATCAATGTTTCTTATATGTTAGCTTCCATGTGGAATTTCATTTCTTTATCTTCATCCTGTCCTGAGATATTAAGCGAAATAGATGTCAAACACGCACACACACACAAACATTTATATACAGTATACGAAATCAGTTAAAATTTTTGGGTTTAAGAAGTTTCAAAACGTGGAGATTTGAAAAAAAAATCGGAGGGTCAAATCTGACAGGATTGAGTTACTTTCCTTGTTATGAAGTTAGAACAACCGACAATGTAAAACGTGACTTCATACAATAGGAACAGATAATTGCCAGTCAGCTATAATATATATACACAAGAATATACAAGTAACAATAACAATATACTCGTACAAGTAAAAAATTTTAAAGACAGTACGACCACAAAATTCCGCCAGTAAAAAAAGGGTTATCCTTTTTAAACGAAGACAGTGGGCAAAACGTCAAATTTATAGTAAAGAGCCGAAATGAGTTTCACTTGAAATCGAAAATAACGTAGCTTAGTTTAAAGCTCGTGGGGCCATTATTTATTCAAATGTACTGTTTTAAAAATATATATTTTTTATTTCCCACCTTATATTTTAGCATTTCAGTTGTGTTTCTCGTCCTAAAAGTAACATTGCCATTTTACGATAAAGTATTTTACACTCACCTCTAATGGTTCTGATTGAATTGTTTTATAACAATTTACATCTGTATTAAATTCCACTTCAAAGTTTTCTTCGATTCGTTCGATTGTAAGGTCCGAATAATTCGTTTCTAACTCTTGTTTTATCTTCATTTTCTCGATTTGCGATATTCTCGTATTCCAATAATCTGTATTCAATCAAAGAATTAATTAATTAATGAATGTTCATTTGAAATTTAGAGCAAGCAATAAGGAAAGACGAGTAAACTCATNAACAATTTTCTGGGCGATATAGTAAAACATTATATTAAGAATAATTAGATATTTTATTCGTTATATCGTACAATAATTAAACAAATAACATTATAATAGTCACTAGTCTATTCAATGCAGTACGAATTTGGTGTTAGTCTTGGTCCTCGGCATCGGAGTTTTGAAGTGAATGGGGCGATAATAGGTAACGGTTTTATTGAAGGGGGCGATACTACGTTGAAGGGGGCGACGATTCGTTAGAGGTTGAGAAACACTGCTCTAGACCTTTCACAACAAAACTTTAGTACAATCAATGTTTCTTATATGTTAGCTTCCATGTGGAATTTCATTTCTTTATCTTCATCCTGTCCTGAGATATTAAGCGAAATAGATGTCAAACACGCACACACACACAAACATTTATATACAGTATACGAAATCAGTTAAAATTTTTGGGTTTAAGAAGTTTCAAAACGTGGAGATTTGAAAAAAAAATCGGAGGGTCAAATCTGACAGGATTGAGTTACTTTCCTTGTTATGAAGTTAGAACAACCGACAATGTAAAACGTGACTTCATACAATAGGAACAGATAATTGCCAGTCAGCTATAATATATATACACAAGAATATACAAGTAACAATAACAATATACTCGTACAAGTAAAAAATTTTAAAGACAGTACGACCACAAAATTCCGCCAGTAAAAAAAGGGTTATCCTTTTTAAACGAAGACAGTGGGCAAAACGTCAAATTTATAGTAAAGAGCCGAAATGAGTTTCACTTGAAATCGAAAATAACGTAGCTTAGTTTAAAGCTCGTGGGGCCATTATTTATTCAAATGTACTGTTTTAAAAATATATATTTTTTATTTCCCACCTTATATTTTAGCATTTCAGTTGTGTTTCTCGTCCTAAAAGTAACATTGCCATTTTACGATAAAGTATTTTACACTCACCTCTAATGGTTCTGATTGAATTGTTTTATAACAATTTACATCTGTATTAAATTCCACTTCAAAGTTTTCTTCGATTCGTTCGATTGTAAGGTCCGAATAATTCGTTTCTAACTCTTGTTTTATCTTCATTTTCTCGATTTGCGATATTCTCGTATTCCAATAATCTGTATTCAATCAAAGAATTAATTAATTAATGAATGTTCATTTGAAATTTAGAGCAAGCAATAAGGAAAGACGAGTAAACTCATTATTACTATTCCCGTTGTAACAGTAAACAAGGGGATGCACTATCAAGTTTAACTGAAGTGATTTCTGTGGTAACACTTCACGTTAGCTTCCGGCGCACATAGGAAAAAAAACGGAAAAATTCGAAGATGAGTAATACCTCCGATTTAAAAAATAACTGTGAAAACCTTAAGGGATGAATTATATAAAAACTTTTAAAAATTCTAGTAACGAGTAAAGTCGTGATTAAGTTCGCCATGTCGCGTTTCTCTCAGCCAATAACCGTTCGTTTGATAGTCACGTGAGAAAATAAAATTATGTGGTGTTTTATTAATTAATTAATGGCAGAAAAAACAATGCAGTTAAGTGAGATGACTGACATTAGAATAAAGAGGAAAAGATAACAAATTTAAGACAAATTCTACACAAATAATCACACATAATTTATTTCAAAGGAAAAAAACGAACGAGATAGAATTATTTATCGCAGATCTTGATCGAAGTACAAACGTATTTTCACACCAGTTCTTTCTCGATGCAAGAAAATATCTCTAATCCAAAATTTTCGACAAAATTTTCTACTTAAATATAGCAAGCCATAGAAAAGAGAATTTGTAAACACGTGGATAACGGCAGTACCGGTATCGTTCGCCATCTTGAATATTGTACGCACGCGCCGAAATATAGTTAGGTTGCCGCTTGTGTGATTGTGCAGCGCGTTACCTTTTTTCGTTGTCGCGCCACATGAGTGAATCTACTTTAATAGAAATACATATGACTCCCAATAACTCTACGTTAAATCTTCGATATTTAATAGCATCAATGACCCTAATGAAGAGATGAAGACCTAGAGTAGACCCAGGAAGAGGTAAATGTACAAAATAGCTGAAGACCTAACAAAAAGGACTGACGATGTAACAACGGTGTTTGCCAGACGAGTGATAAAAGCGAGTTGGGTTGTAGGAACAACATTTGTTTATCATACATCACGTGGGTTTCGTAGCTACTAACTATGACTCGCGTTGGTAACGGGCTACCTGTTGATTTCTATTACCTTTGAGTGTGCGTCCCTTTTTTACTGCTAAAACGAAAAGAAAAACACTGAGTTTACTTGCCTGTGTTTGTTAGGGCTCTTTCATACTATGGCCGAGTGGTTCGACTGGTCCGACTTCAAGACGTGTTGCCATGGCAACAGCAGTGGGTCGACAGAGGGGTTGTTTCAGTAGGACAACTTTAAACAGCTAACTATTTGTAATAGGGTCGGAGAGTCGGTCATAGTGTGAAATAGCCCTTACTCATTCAAAAATTCGAGTAAAATTAATATGGATATTTATTAATTGACATTGATTGATGACACTCTATTCGACTAGCAGATTTAAGTTTTTCCTATTACATGAATTTTATTTATTTATTTATTGAAGCAAATGTAAACTCAAACTCGAAAGTTTTAAAATCTTTTATTGAAAACAGATTGTTGACATTCCAGAATATTCTAAATTGAGAAAATGAAGATAAAATTAGACCCAGAAAGTGAATATTCAGATTTTATATTTAACCGAGTTGATGAAAAGTTTCAAGTTTTAAAGAATTGCAAGAAGGAATTTAATACGAATAACAAAAAGTTCTGTAGAGGAATTAAATCTGAACCTTCAGAACGTAAATATGCAAATAAGTTGAGTAAAATGTACTTTTTTGTATATAACTCTAGATTTGCTTTAAAAGCGTTATTTGCAAACTTTTTACGTTTACATTACTCCTTCCAAAATTTTAAAATGAACTTTGTCTACTTAAATTCATGAGTACGAGGGAAAATGTTACGATTTTGAAGNAAGGTATCCAGCTAAAAAAGGTCTTAAACTTAATATTAACGAATAGACATAGATATATCTAGATGTAATTTGACACGCTGAATCGATTGGTATTAAAAAAATTTACTTATGATTAACTGTTTAAAAGTTACGAACGATTTTTTATTTCAGGCTATTTGCTTCGTTTAAGAACAACTGTATTAAGAAATGCGCAGGCACTCATCGATATTAACAAAACGAATTACTTTAATTCACCATAATATGTTCCATCTAAGAGAGAAAGCGACATTAAAAATGCTAAAATGGTGTCGTTAGCCAGCGAACACGCTTAACCACGACAAGGGTGTAGGGACAACTGACGCAGGGAAATTTTCCCTCGCCGGTGGGGAACATGTCGAGCGTGACGTCACTTCCACAATTCCCTACACACACGTGTGCAGTAACAGAAATAGTTGACACGATAATATAATTATTATATATTATTTAAAACAAAAGTAAAAATTTAATAACAAATTTAGGTTCCCTCATGTTACTTTGTAACAACATTAAACGTCTTTAGTTCTTTTTTCCAAGATATCGGCTGTTATGCAAAAGGTATCCAGCTTTAATTGCTACTTTTTTGTATACAACTCTAGATTTGCTTTAAAAGCGTCATTTGTAAACTTCCTACGTTTACATTACTCCTTCCAAAATTTTAAAATGAACTTTGTCTACTTAAATTCATGAGTACGAGGGAAAATGTTACGATTTTGAAGTGAAAAAAGTCAGTCGAACTCGAAAAGATCCATCATGCCTCCATACAAAAACTATCAAACAGACGTTAGTAAGACAGATGGCTTCAAAATCTTTTATTACGTTATTAGATTTAAATTTATTTAATTCTTTTTTTACAACCTATTCGTTATGATTTGCGTGACTTCATTTGTGTTATGAACTGGGCAAAAATTTTCAAATTTCAGACCTGTAGAATTCCGCTATAAACAGTCTGTTCGTCTGTTCTTTTTTAAATCTGATAACAGATTGAAAATCGTAAACTTTTCTATCCAAGGAACCGTAGTCACGTAATATTTTAAATTAAATTACAGTATGATTAAAAATGCAGTCAATATAAAGGATTTTCAAACCTGAATTACTATAAATAATTAAAAATAATACAATTGAGTCTTTTACCTTAATGGAATCAATGAAACAGACAAATAAACAGGGCAAACTTGATTTAGGGGTCCCACGTAAAGTGTTGACTGCAGACATTTTCCTTCGGGAACTGTGGGGAAGGGAGGAGTTGACCTTCAGTGGACGTCCGTTTATTTCATTGAAGTTTCTACAGTTTATGCATTTTATTTTATTTATTTCAAAATTTCGCGTTTTGTTCCTACTTTTTGTATTTGTTATTCGTCGGCGAGAGTTATCACACGAACTTATGGAAATTATGTTACAAATATTTATGTTCTACAATACAACTTACTTAAAATTATTACGTAAAATTTAATTTGTTTATTGATTTAAGAACGTAAGATGGGGAATTTAGTTTTGATGAAAATGTGAAGTTTTTCACTATTAAAATANAGGGAAATTTTCCCTCGCCGGTGGGGAACATGTCGAGCGTGACGTCACTTCCATAATTCCCTACACACACATGTGCAGTAACAGAAATAGTTGACACGATAATATAATTATCATATATTATTTAAAACAAAAGTAAAAATTTAATAACAAATTTAGGTTCCCTCATGTTACTTTGTAACAACATTAAACGTCTTTAGTTCTTTTTTCCAAGATATCGGCTGTTATGCAAAAGGTATCCAGCTTTAATTGCTACTTTTTTGTATACAACTCTAGATTTGCTTTAAAAGCGTCATTTGTAAACTTTTTACGTTTACATTACTCCTTCCAAAATTTTAAAATGAACTTTGTCTACTTAAATTCATGAGTACGAGGGAAAATGTTACGATTTTGAAGTGAAAAAAGTCAGCCGAACTCGAAAGGATCCATCATGTCTGCATATAAAAACTATCGAACAGACGTTAGTAAGACACTTGGCTCCAAAATCCATTATTATGTCATTAAATTTAGATTTGTTTACTTTTTTTTACAACTTATTTGTTATGATTTGCGTGACTTTATTTGTGTTATGAACTGGGCTGAAATTTGAAATTTCAGATCTGTAGAATCTCCCTATAAACAGTCTGTTCGTCTGTTCTTTTTAAATCTGATAACAGAGTGAAAATCGTAAACTTTTTTTTATCAAAGGAACCGTAGTCACGAAATTTTTTAAATTAAATTACAGTATGATTAAAAATGCAGTCAATATAAAGGATTTTCAAACCTGAATTACTATAAATAATTAAAAATAATACAATTGAGTCTTTTACCTTAATGGAATCAATGAAACAGACAAATAAACAGGGCAAACTTGATTTAGGGGTCCCACGTAAAGTGTTGACTGCAGACATTTTCCTTCGGGAACTGTGGGGAAGGGAGGAGTTGACCTTCAGTGGACGTCCGTTTATTTCATTGAAGTTTCTACAGTTTATGCATTTTATTTTATTTATTTCAAAATTTCGCGTTTTGTTTCTACTTTTTGTATTTGTTATTTGTCGGCGAGAATTATCACACAAACTTATGGAAATTATGTTATAAATATTTATGTTCTACAATACAACTTACTTAAAATTATTACGTAAAATTTAATTTGTTTATTGATTTAAGAACGTAAGATGGGGAATTTAGTTTTGATGAAAATGTGAAGTTTTTCACTATTAAAATAAGGTAAATTTATAAAAAATATTTGCTAGTGCTTTTTTTCATTATAATATCACACTTTCTACTAAATCCTAGGCAAAATTAATAGTTAATCCGGACAATGAATAAAAACGGGACGGGTGGCAACACTAGAAGTGAGAAATAGAGAAACATATTTTTAAACAGTATATTTGTATAAATAATGGCCCCACGAGCTTTAAACTGAGCTACGTTATTTTCGATTTTAAGTAAAAGTCTTTTCGGCTCTTTAGAATGATATTTGACGTTTTAACCACGGTGTTCGTTTTCAAAATAGCACTTTTATAGTTTCGGGGTACGGCTGTTTGAAAGATTTTCTTCCATAAGGTTAATCGATTGTAGAATAATTTGACTCGAACATTTCCAAAACACGTATAAATTTTGGGTATAATCCATATAAAATATGCTATAAACAAACTATTGTAGGTATACTTACTGAGTGTGCACCGTTGCAGACGCCATTGCTTAAGCTTGTTTTCGTCGCGGAGCGGCACATCGGACGACGGAAGCGTGTCACGTGACATTTATGGGTACTGTTCGGTCACGTGACTACTCATAAATTATTCTTGTTGCGAAGAATTCGCTGAACTTTGGAAACATCACGTGAGAGACAGTGGCGTACCGTAGTGGGGGCGGCACTTTTTAGGGTGCGGCAAAATTTCACAATATATGATAATAATATTTTCAAAACATTTGAAACATCCTAATCTGTACTTGCATCGCGCCTACGATAGTGCTATCGTCCGGCGAAGTATTGATAGTATCGTCTAGTTAATCGGCTCGCCGGGTGAACTAGTAACTTTTTCATCCGAGGAATTCCTGTCAAACCTGTTGACCTTTTGATTCATTCGCGTTCATATACACCACTAATATCCAATAGAACTATTTTGAACAGGTCGCTGCACTACCACCGAATTTTTCGTTGCTTGTTCTGTGACAAAACTTAATTTTTGTCTTTTAAATTGAAATACCTAAATAAGGGGGGCGAAATTTCCCTCCGCCCCGAGCGGCTGACACCCACGGTACGCCACTTGTGATAGATCATAATATACTATACTATTTTTATTGTAATTAGAAACGATTTATTATTATTATTGACTGTTTTGAAACAACAAAGGTAAAACCACTCGTTAATGACATTGATTCTATCATAATATATATTATGATGATACAGTAAATATTAATCATATGCAATACAAGATGTCTAATGTCTTGATGTAAATAAATATTATACAGTTTTGTTTACGATATGAAAGAGATTAGGCCATTTAAAAGCAGAGCAGAATTATTAGTTATTTATCGTGATTTTAATCCATATTTGAAATGGAATCATGTCTTAATACTTTTATTAAAGTCTCCAAAGTTCAGCGAATTTTTCTCAAAAAGAATAAGTTATCAGGAAACACGTCAAAGATGAGTAGTCACGTAACACGCTTCATACGCGTCCGCCGTTTGATGTGTCGCTCCGCGACGAAAACGAGCTTAAGCAATGGCGTTATGAACGATGTACACACTGTAAGTATGTTTTTTGATAATGATAGCGAACTAAGTTTTGTGTGATTAATTTCGCTGTTGTCGGTGTTGTGTTCTTTCATGTGTCTTTTTAATAGAAATTGGAAGGAAAATTTCTGATTGCAGATTGTGTAGCAAAATGTTTTTTTTTTTCCAATATGAAGGAACAAATGCGCTTGTAGTATTTTCTTGTTTACAAAAGTCTGTTTACATAAATCACATGTGAGATTTTGTTTAGAGTGGGATGACCGCGTTACTCTGCACTATTTCTTTTTAATCTTTCTTTAAATGTTGTTGTATTTTTCAATTTAAGAGACAAATTTAGTCTTGTTTGCATTACACTTTTTATACTTTAGTCTTTTTGAATTGTGCTGAATATTGTATTCTTCACTCTGTTCTTTTTCTTTAAATCAAATTTAACTCAAATACAACAATTGCTTGATTTGCTTTAAATTATGTTCTTATTGTGTTTAGATAATTTGAAATATAATAAACAATTTTAATATTTAAATTTAAGTAATGTTAAAATATAAATAGGTAACAAAACTTGTGCATTATTAAATACACAATATACTTTATCCAGCGATGCACAACCTGCGGCCCGGAAATACATACGGCCCCCTTTTCAGTGTTTACGCGGCCAGCCAAAGATACAGGCCAAATCCCTTCTTTCAAGTGTGTCTATGGATTACTCGCCCTATTGCGATATAAGTTCTGTTACCTTAGTGCAGTGTTTTTCAACCTGTGGGTCGCGACCCCCAGGGGGGTAGCGAAGCCTTACACCGGGGGTCCAGAATTTCCTATCGCCCACAAACGAAGAAGAAAAGCTCTCAACAGAGGTGTAGCTAGAGTGGGGAAGAAGGGCACGTCACCCGGTCGCCACTCGCAGAGGGGTGCCAAATGGTCTCCAAGACAAACAAGTTTTGTTTCTGGAGGGGAGGGGCGAGGGAGGGGGTCGCTAATATAACTGGCGTCTAATTACAGAACGATTCCGTAGCCGTAGTTCTGGTTTTTACCACGAGATGCCGCTAGTGTCACGAGGTTCATATAGCGTATATGTCGTACTGTACGGTGTACTTGGAATTTTTTGTCGATATTTTAGCTTTAAAACCACACTTTATCATCGATAATTGGTTGCGAAGTATTCCCGCTACGTTTCTAAGAAATCGTTATGGAAAATATTGCGTTGGCTATATTAGAAAATACTCGTTGTTATCGCGTTAAGCGCTTCTCCTCAAAGGAAAATCTTACTAACAAGCATGTAGGTTTAGAACCTAAGTAAATGCTGGTGGAGGAAAAATCTATATTCTGTCGTGAAACTTCATGTTCTGAAGGATTTTCTACTTTCCTTCGATTACGTGAGCATTTGGAGAAAGTACTGTACCTGTATACGGATTTGCCTGTGAAATTGAGAAACTGGAATTCAACACTATGAAGGGTAAGTAAATTCTCTTCTGAAATTTTAAAAATGCTGTATTTAATTATTATATCTTAAAATAATTGTTTTCGTGAATATTAACAGCTCATTCAGTTGTAAATAAAAATATTATGTACTGTATTTGACAGATTTCTACGAATGGAAAGCCACAGAGGAATCGAGAGCCAACTAAAGTTAACAGTGTCGTACTGTCTAAAAATTAATGGAATTTATAAATTTTACTCGTGCGGTTCTGGCACATGGGATCGTGACTACGTTCGATTCAGAAATGTACCTACAAAAAGAAGACATTCAATAGCAGATTGTGTATATAAAAATGCTGCAAATGTATAATTTTCAATAAATCCTTTTTATATAGAAAACATCTTTCTTACGAATAGCATTTTTTTTTTAGCTAATTTTCAAATAAATCTTGGCGGATCTGTTAAATCAGGCTACAGAAAGTTCATTAATATTTTACTGATTATGATAATTTGTTGATGGATTTAAACTACCAATTCAAAAGACTTTACTGAAATTATACAAGATACACTTAACTCTTGGTATTTGCTAGGGTTAGGTTTTTTTTAAAATCTCGTGAAAACTAAATAAGGATGCCTATGGAGAAAATTGAGTTTGGTTTTGTGGAATATTTCGAAGTTAAACGTTCATTGTAAAATAAAATATTGCAAATTTTCTAATATAAAACGTTTAAATTATTTCTAAAAAGCAATGAATAATTTTATTAAATAATACAAAAAAAAAAATTCGAGTAAGAGATTGAAAATTCAGCAGGAAAATCTCGAGATTAAAAGAATTTAAGAACGAAAGTCTACATATTCTGTAGAATAACTTTTATAATATACCGTATAATTTTAAATGTTTTGATAAAAATAATGAACAATAATCATCTTATAATATAAACATTGAACATTAGACAAAAGACAAATTTGACGTTCAACAAACGAACAGTAGCAAATTTTGTTCGTAATAAATTAATTCTGACTGTGGTGTATTTATACCTAGAATTATGCTTGTCCAGCTTCTTGACGTCACGAATTAGCGACATCTCGTGGTAAAAAACAGAACTACGGCTCGGAATCGTTCTGTAATTAGACGCCAGTCTAATATAGTGTCGTACCTCGGGCACCAGTTATGTTCGCTACGCCGTTGTCTCTCAGTCAATCGGCCATGGCATCTGATGACAACATACTGGCTGTTCTTGGATATCTATTGGCAACAAATAATTCTATTAAAACTGGCGAGAAAAAACATATGCGTAGACGTCTATGGTGTAAAGAGTGGTTTAAGAGGATCGTATTCTCCTGTGAATCTGATCTCAGAATTGGAGTTAGTACCTGAAGATTGGCACAACTATTTAAGAATGAACGAAGAAACGTATTTAAAATCTATTATCATTGGTTACACCAATTATAAAAAAACAAGATTCCGTAATGCGAGCAGCAATTTCACCACACGAGAGGCTCGCGGCGACCTTAAGATATTTGGCAACTGGCAAAAGTTTTGAAGATCTCAAATTTTCAACATTAATATCACCTCAAGCCCTTGGCTATATCATACCTGAAACATGTGATGCTATTTACGAAGTCCTTCAAAAAGATTATTTAAAGGTAAGAACAAACACTTCTTTTTAATAGATTTTTATTGTCATAAGGTACAAAAATGTCATATTACATATAAACATATACAAATTACAATATCAGAAAGTAGAATGACATAATTAAAATTTAAAACAAATGAAACTATGTCATTTTAACATGGTGATCATTAATTAAGATTATCTTTTCTGATATTATTTTTACTCCTGATAATGTTCAACGAAAGTGCTGGAAGAGGGATTAATAATACCGAAACCGGTAGAAATTGGTGGTTGATAGCGAATAAATTGATGTGGCAAGTGTGGCTGTTCATACATCAATTTATGCGAACAATTTAAATTTCCCATTTCCGCTTGAAACAAAGTTTCGTTTATTAGCTTTTCGGCAATCAGCATTTGTTGCTTTGGGAGTCCACGCAATTTCATTGCAACATTTTTTCCAAAAATATCGAAACGATCATCTCGAACGTGTGGTTTCTTAAAGTGATCATTCACAGTTAATAAAATTTCGTTAGTCAACGATTTTTGATCCACTCGACTTCGTTTAGGGTGAAGGCTGCGTCGCGTCTGTACTGGAGTATCCGAAAGTTCTGTTAAATTATCATTCTGTGTTGCGATTATTGATGGAGTAATAATAATATCTTCGCTGTTATGATTCTCCTGCGTTGTATTATCATCATTCTGTGTTGCGATTANGTCTGTACTGGAGTATCCGAAAGTTCTGTTAAATTATCATTCTGTGTTGCGATTATTGATGGAGTAATAATAATTTCTTCGCTGTTATGATTCTCCTGCGTTGTATTATCATCATTCTGTGTTGCGATTATTGATGGAGTAATAATAATATCTTCACTGTTATGATTTTCCTGCGTTGTATTATGCGTAGCGTATTCCTAAAATAACAATTTTATTAATGTAGTAAAGGAAATTGATTGTCTTTTACCATATTATTTTATGTTAATTTTATTAATTTAAAAAATTAAGTTATTTATTCTTTTTTCTTTTTTCTTTTTTAGTTTCCACGAACAGAAAGAGAATGGATGAATATAGCGAAACTTTTTGAAGAAAAATGGAATTTTCCACATTGCCTTGGAGCAATGGATGGAAACCGTATCATTATTCCTCCAAGTGGAAGTGGATCAGAATTTTGTNAATAAGGAAATGACTCCCTTATTTTTTCCTGTCATTGCTGCCGCAACACTTCAGAAAATAATATTCAATTTAAACTAGACGAATTACATCGAAAAATATTTATTTATAATTTCTTCTAAACATCTCGCGGGCCGCATAGAAACTCTTCGAGGGCCGTAGCTGGTCCGCGGGCTGGGGGTTGCCCACCGTTGTTCTACAATACAACTTAATTAAAATTATTACGTAAACTTTCATTTGTTTATTGATTTAAGAACGTAAGATGGAGAATTAAGTTTTGGTGAGAATGTGAAGTTTTTCACTATTAAAATAAGGTAAATTTATAAAAATATTTGCTAGTACAGTAATTTGTTTCATTATAATATCACACTTTCTACGAAATCCTGGGCAAAATTAATAGTTAATTCGGACAATGAATAAAAACGGGACGGGTGGCAACACTAGAAGTGGAAAATAGAGAAACATACATTTTTAAACAGTATATTTGTATAATTAATGAGCTTTAAACTGAGCTATGTTATTTTCGATTTTAAGTAAGTCTTTTCGGCTTTTTAGAATAATATTTGACGTTGTAACCACGGTGTTCGTTTTCAAAAGGGCACTTCTATAGTTTCGGGGTATGGCTGTTTGAAAGATTTTCTTCCATAAGGTTAATCGATTTTAGACTAATTTGACTCGAACATTTCCAAAACACATATAAATTTTTGAAAATAATCCATATAAAATATGTTATAAAAAATTATCGGCATACTTACTCAGTGTGCACCGTCCTAAGACGCCATTGCTTAAACTTGTTTTCGTCGCGGAGCGGCATATCGGACGACGGACGCGCACGAAGCGGGTTTCGTGACATTTGTGGGTACTATTCGGTTACGTGACTACTCATTTCTGACTCGTTTCCTGATAACTTTTTTTTTTTTTGAAGAATTCGCTCAATTATCTTGAAAAAAAAAATGTTATATATATATTTTTTCAAGATAATAGTTGTCTATCAATTGCCCTGTCAGTTCATTAAGTCAAGGTATATAGTGACATATGTAAATTGGCCGACTAGATGATAGCGTTGAAAAGATGGCCTACAGGATATGCTTGGAAGAACGAAGACGAAGGGCATGATTTTATGTAACAGTTTTAATTAGTACTATTTATCAATTACTTTGTCTGCGTGTTAAAAATTAAGAAAACTAATTGTGTCATTGTAAAAAAGTGTAAAAAAACGGCATTTATGGTAGTCGTCATGAAAAACTTTTAAGTCGTCTAAAGTTCTGCTATGTACTAGTTGGATGTCTGTATTGGAGTGAGGTATGTTTCACTGGTTAAAAATCAGTTTTATTGTATAATTTTAGTTTATGTTCGGTTATTGTTGAATATGTTATTTTATACTTGTTTAGTTAGCTAAAGAGGGGAGAATATTCGAAACGCAAATGTGTAACACGACGTTCTAACTGAATAAAGATTGAAAACTTGCCAAGTGTTGATAAAGAAGGTGACTTCATTGTGCCAGGATACAAAAATATTGTACGTTTGGAAATTAGGTTATTAGTATCAAAATCTAAAAATCGCATTTAAAATAGTACAGTAAAAGCCGTTCTTTAGGTTTAGCCTTAAACCTCTCTCCCGTGGAGGGAATTACGGGTATGTCACAAAAATGCACACTAAGAAGGAATTTTGAAAAATTCCTTCTTAGTGTGCATTTTTATGACGTACCCTAACTGTATACTATAAATATCGGAACATTCAATGGGAAGAGTAAAAAGTTAATTGATCTTATGCAAAGATGAGGACTGAACCGTTTGTGCCTGAAAGAGACAAACAAGATGGAAAAGAAATAAAATTAAAGAACTTGGTGACTTACGTATAAAAGGTACTTACGTATAAAAAGTAGAAAGCGCGGGGAGTCAACAGGATTCGCGGAGGTTACCCCGAACAGTGTCCTTGTCTTTTAGGCATTGGGTGATGGCCACCCTACATAAAATTCATCTTTGTTTTATCAAAGTGGAATTAAAAAGACTCGCTATTTTGCATGGGAAAAGCGTAACAGTAAAATTGATCAGGTAAATTTTAGATCTAGAAGAGTAAGAACAACTGAGACCCCAAGACCTGTGAACTCCGACTTAAGCAACTTAGAGTAAGAGTGGCTTTGTCAAGGGCTGAGGAAGAGCATAACAACGTCAAGCTCGACTTTAAGCTCCTCTCAATTTTTCAATCTTTATTTTCTCATAAATGATCTTCCGTCGAGCTTGGCGGAGAATTTTCAGTATAATAAATATATAAATTAAGGCACAGACTAATACACAGTAACTGAAAATTCCCTACGCCATTTAGGTTATCGATTTTAAAGTCACGTGGTCAATTTATGCTAATCACAATGCACAACTGTGCCAAACACGGTTACAGAGCACAGTCATCGAATTGTTATAGCGTGCTGTCTTCCTGACGTCACGAATGTTTGGGTTGAATGTATTCTTGTATATTTATATTATTCTTAATTGCAGCTATTTGTAATTAGAATATAAAAAATAAAGAAATAACGATTGTGCATATGAATATATTTATTTTAATACTGTATTAAAACAATCAAAAAACAAACAAAAAGATAAAAATAAACACGTAGTATAGAGTACGTATTAAAATATTTTAATGTTGTTAATGCATTTAATTATACATAAGATTTAAATTAAACAATACTGACATTGTCAGATTGTAATCAATAGATTAACAAAATTCTTTTATCATCAGAAAATTTTCACAAATAATTGATTATTTGCCAGAAATGCTTAATTACAGTCTTGACATCTTTCTTTAGAGATTACATACACAATACATTTATTTTCCTTTATACTAAAGTATTTGTGTTCTTAATGTTAAGTAGAGGAGAAGGTGGTATTATGGAACACTGCAGGTATTATGGAACCACCCCATTTCGAACTGATAATAAAGGCGAACTGTAGCGGAATGTGGCTGAAATGAACTAGGCAGACATCCATAGATCCATAGCAAGGGGAAAACTCGTTTTACTTCAGTTAAANCACTCCAATAAATAAATAGAATTGAAACGACACTTTGAAATGTTTTCCCGATGAAAATTAATAATAATAATAATAATAATAATAAGTTTCAATAAAAATGATAAAATGTAAATTTAATTTTATCATAACGAGTTTGCTTGAATTTCGTTTCTTCTGAGATCGCAGCAATGCGCAACGGATAAGCTAGTACTATATATAATAAAGTGATTTTTTATTTGAAAGAAGTCACTTTATTGTGTCTGTATAAAGCAAAGTAAACTACAACACGGTTTCATCAGAATCATATTACAAAATTCTTTTATCCTGAGAAAATTTCCACAAGTAATTGATTATTTGCCAAAAATGCTTAATTAAAGTTTTGATATCTTTCTCCAGAGATGATAACATTCACAATACATTTATTTCCCTTTATTCTAAAGACTTTGTGTTCATAATGTTAAGTATCTTTGATTAATTAATATACGTCATACTTAAAATTAATAATAAAAATAAGAAGTGCGTATTGTTCCATATCTTCTATTATATTTATTATACTAATACAAAAAAATAGAATAATTATTTTAAAATATGTAAATTATTTCGAGGAATCACTACTCTAAAACCTCCCCACACGTAAAAGTCTGTTCACATATATTACATTGATAAAGTAATTGTTTGGGGTGTCTTTGTATACAACAAAATTTTAAATGCAACTTCAGTTGAGTTTCTGTTTTAAATCTGCAAAAATACGCTTAATTCTGATGAATGGGTTGATGGCTTAATAAACGACTTAAAATAAAATCCCTAGTTACACACTTCACAAACGTAACGAAGATCGTCTTCGTTGTGAGTGGCTTCGTGACATATTTTAATATATGTTTTTTGGAAAAACGTCTAATGAATTTCTCAAAACGAAACGGTTTTTCGTCTTAATGAATTTTCTGGTGATTAATTAAAGTGGTTTTACTTTTAAATTCCTTATTACAAATATTACACTTTTAAATGTGAACTTTCGAATGTTTTTTTTAATGTGTTTTTAGTCTTAAATGGCTTGTCACAAATATGGCATACTTACATATTTTCATGTTTAGTGAGACAATGTCTGGTTAAAGAAGTTCTTTCGGTGTAATCTTTTTTACATATGTCACAAACATACCTTTTTCTATCTCTATGAATTACTTTGTGCTTTCTTAAAGCGACTTTTGTTTTAAAATATTTTTGTTACATATATAACAAAAATACTTGTATTCATCGGTGTGTGTACGAATATGCACTTTTAATTCAGAACTGCGTTTAAAGCTTTTATTACATACCTGACAAGTGTGGTTAAATTGATTATTATGAACTATTTTATGATGTGCCAAATTGTTTTTTGTTTTAAAATATTTGTTACATATGTCACAAGGATATTTGTATTCATCGCTGTGTATATTAATATGCCGTTTTAAAACATAACTTTGTTTAAAACTTTTGTTACATACCTGGCAAACATAGTTACGTTCATCAGTATGAGTTTCGTGATGGCTTTTTAAATACTCTTTCCGTTTAAAACTCTTATTGCAAATATCGCATTTGAAAGGACGGTTTTCAGCATGCGTTCGTTCATAAAGTAACAAATTGCATTTCCACTTAAATTCTTTTCGACATATTTTGCAGGCATGATTTCTGTGTGTTCTCTTGTGTATTTCTAAACGGCCCTTACCATATTGAACGCGCTTATTACAAATATCGTTTTTCTGCTTGATATTAGCTTTTCTACTTTTTGTTGAAGATGGCTTCACTCGATCTCCAGATAGCTGCATACATAAATTTTTATGAGAGGTTTCGTTTTCATTTCCAATTTTATGTTTTTTCGCGTGTTTTTGCAAAAGAAACTGCCACGAAAACTTCTTATTGCAGGTTGTGCAGGGAAATGGTTTTCTTCTAATATGACAGAACAGGTGTGTTTGTAATATTCTCTTATTCGTAAAAGTCTGTTTACATAAATCACACGTAAATTCTTGTTTAGAATGAAATACAATCATAATCTTGAAGTGTTTCCTTTTAATCTTATGAAGTTTATTGCAATTTTCACTGAAAGGAGCATATTTCCATGTTTTAATATTATATTTAAAATGTTTTCGTATTTCTGAATTGTGCTGAATATCGTATTCCTCAATTCGCTCTTCCTCCTCAACTGAAAGTTTAAAAGATATCATATTAAACTATTTATTATATTTCTATAAACATAATATAGCTTCAATATTAAAATATTTGTGCTGTAGTAATATAATTGGGGTTGTCCATAAATTACGAAAGGGCGATTTTGGCCATTCTAGACCCCACCCATCCATGTGTAAAAAACAGTAGTCTAATATTTCCTTTGATTCCCCCTCCCCTCCCCTATCTTACGTAATATTTAGGCATGATATTTTAGAAAAATTTTAACAAAAAAAAGTTTTTATTATGAAACCCTAAAAGACTTGGGTCCAAAATATATGATTATTAATTAGTTAATTAATATGTACTATTATTTATAAAAGACTTTATGCGAACAAATATAAAAATTTAATGAATTCGAATGAAGAATTTATTTTAAAAACTTTATTTTTTATTTCCAACAATCTTTTCATTATTATTATCATTAATCAACGTCATAATATTTACTTTTATTACAAAAGGACGCAAAAAATTTTGATAGATCGACTAGCTAGTAGCCTACACGTATAAACAGAAACGTCATACAAAACAAAACAAGAGAGAAGAGAGAGATACCACCACACGGCCTTTCTCCCAGAATAATGTGTAGAGCGTGAATCTGCTAGCGTTAATAGAAACCGTCAAATTGAAGCTAAATTCCAAACTTCACCACTCAACGAGATCAAAAAATAACTAAAAATATTACGTAAAACGAGATCCGAGTAAGAAATCGTAAGAAATCCTTGACACCCACCCACCCCAAAATACCTTACGTAATTTATGGACGGCCCCTTGGTAAAGTATACCTATGTTTTTCGTTTAAAAGCAACGCATCATTTGTTGTTTGTACGAAAAATAAAACATTTTACATTCATAAACTGATTGATTCAACTTTAGTTTCTTTATAGGACTTTTAAATGAGTGTAAGAAATTAAATCGTTTCACGTTATCTGTCTTTGTTTATTTTATTTATGTAGTTTGTTCCAGTGGTTATCATAGAAACGTGAAAGAAATAGTGTGCTTTTAGAGAGGAAAAGAAATCATCAGTGTATCGGGTCGTCAAGGATGAAATTTGTGCAATAAAAAGCAAAATTGGTTAATAACTTACAAATATAAAAAAATTATTTTATTCATCAAAGTATGTACTTATATCGTCTATACACTTTTGTTATTTAAGCGGCAGGTTGTTCAGGCCTGTAGTATAAAACACTGGAGGACGAGAGTCAATGAATTTCTGGAAGGCCAGTTTTACATCATTGTCGGAATTAAATTGTTTTCCTATTAAAATGTTGTCGAAATTTTGGAAGACGAGGTAGTCAGTGGGGGCTAGGTCTGGTGAGTATGGAGGATGATGAAGATGTTCCAACTCCAATTCCTGTAGTTTTGCCACACTCATTTGTGCGGTGTGTAGTCTAGCCGCTCTAGCGTTATCATGCAATAAGATAGGATAGATCTGTTGACCAATCTCGGCTGTTTTTCTTTAAGTTTTTGCATCATTTCGTCCAGTTGGTTGCAGTATATTTCTGTTGTGATTGATGAACCAGGTTTCATGAAATCATAATGGATCACACCTGCGCTAGACCACCAAACACTCACCATCAGCTTCCTTTGATGAGCGTGTTTTGGTGTTTCATTCTTGTCCAACCACTGTGCCGAACGTTTGCGATTGTCATATTGCATCCATTTCTCATCACAAGTGACAATCTGATTTAAAAATCGATCACGTTTATAAAGAGAAAGCAAAATAAAGTAAGCTTCCAAATGCTTTTGTTTCTATTTTTCATTCAGTTCATGTGAAACCCATATCAAACTTTTTTCACTCGTTATTCAAACAATATTAACTCATTTAGCTCAAAATAGGTAAATTTGAGCTGAATGAGTTAATATTGATTGTTTTGCAAACACCAAACTTCAACGATAATTCATAGGTACTCTGAGATAAACAACATTACCTACAAATTTCATCCTTGACAATTTAATAAATGAGAAAGCACCACAGCAAAAGTCTATGGATTTTAAGTAGAAAGGTAAAATCTGTGGATTTTTCAGATTTTTTAAATCAAAATACAATAAATTGAGTGTATGTGCAGTAAATCTGTACAACGTTTCTCAAGAATATTTGCAACGTGTTAGAAAACTCGTTGCAAATATTTACTTATCTTATAAAATATGTTATATAGTCCTCGGCTACTTCGATTCTATACATTTTCTTTATTATTTTAGCGGATCCGTGAACAAAAGCAGATAACACGAATCATTAAATCACAACTCATAAGTTTTTATTTAGTAATTGTGATCATTCCAAAAGATTTTTATTAACTTCAAAAGTTATATTAATACGATATAGGTAGACTTATACTTCTCAAATATCTAATACAACCTAAATGTATGACAGTTGAAACTTGAATGCAGTTCTTCAGCTGCCGTCTAAATAATACTAATATAAAAAGTGTGAACTAAGTAACACGTTACTTACTTTGGATATTCATTTCATTCCTGTTAGACTTTTCTTCAGCAGTGAAGAATTCATTGTTGACAGGCTAAACAATATTCAAACAATACATGAGAACGACGAATAATCACTTATGATATATAAAGCAGTAACGAGTTGCTCAACTTTCCCGGCAACATTTTAAAACTTTAGTGGCTGTCTGTAATGAAACGTTTTTTAATTCAAATATAATGTTTTTAACTCTTATAGAATAGCGAAAAACTGAATTTTGAAAGTAAAGATGAATTTTATTTTAAAAAAAAGTTAAATGCAACTAACAAGTAAAATCACCATTAAGTCCGACCCTATTGGAGATACACACGACATCCGTTATCTCCCACTCTCTTGATATTTAAGCAGTAAAATTTAATAGCTTCAATTTCCCACGATTTTTTTTCTTTTGCATTTTTCGACGTTTGAAGGTGTTCTAAGACGTTTTGAGTTTAGAAATTTAAATGTCTTGGTGAATCGTTTTTTTTTTCTGTCCGATCGTTATACTTTCCCTCTGTTAAATATATAACAACCGAAAAAGTATTATAAAAGTCATTACACACTTATAAATTACAAATCCGTATTCTTTGATTTTATATACGAGACTCTTCACTTTCCATCTTGTCTATTAAAAAAGCTATTACTAATGAAGTAGACTGATTTTGCTACAGATCTATGTTATTTATAAAGTAATTTAACGTAGTGAAAGCCCAGAGGATAGTTCTGGCTTATATAAATCCGAAAGCAGCTTAGGAAATTATTTTTAGAAATTTACAAACGTTTTATGTTGTTGACAGCGGAAAATGCCGTAAAAGAACAAACTTACATCTATAGTATTACGATAAACTGTTATGAACACAAATATAAAAAATTCAATAGACACTTTATATCGCTTCCAAAAATTTGAATAACTAAATAATTTCTGGATTATTCTATTTCGAATGACGATTTTTCCCCTTTCCTCTCGCTCCAGTCACCTTTGACCATTCCGGCGTCACCCCCCTATTCTCTAGTGCAGTGTTTCTTAACAGGGGGCTGCGGCCACGAAGGTCCATAAGAAGTTTGTCGGGGGGCCGCCAAATTATACAAAATTTTTTTCAGATTATAATAAAAACAAAATTGATATATAACCGAATATCGTATTGAAAAGTGAAATAAGAAAGATAAAGTTTTCGTATTTAGTTTTTTTTTTTTTATTTATTTATTTCTTATTTCTTCCTACATACAACTTTGTTAGTACAGTAATACCCCGTACTTACGCGATAGGTGGGACCGAGCGGTAACCGCGTAAGTCGAATTCGCGTAAGTCGGGGTATAATTTCGCATATAAATACATACAAATAATTTTTAATTGGGGCCGGAGACTAAAGAAAACAATAATTTAGAAAAAACTGTTTAATAAAATCTTAGATAATACATATGTATAACAAATTAGGCCTATATTATTTTACAATTTTTCACATTTACTTGATTATTACGCCATAATTTTAACATTGTTTCCATCTCAGCGATAATACTGTGACGTTTACGAATGATGCTTGAATTTAAAGATTGAGCATTTTTCACAGCTTCGAGAATTTTTTCTTTGCCTTTTATAATTGTTCTGACCGACAATTCCGGTAGATCAAACTTCTTTGCCAATTCACAAATTTTCATTTTTGTATCGAAGTCTTTAATAATGGGTACGTTCGTAAAGTCAAACGAGTTAAAGGCGTAAGTAACGAATCGTTCGAAAAGTCTAACGAAATAGGAATAACGATGACGTCATTCTCGTTTCCTTTACGACTCGTTCGACTTTACGAACGTACCCAATGTTAACTTTACATTCCAAAGATAAAGTTTTTCTTTTCTTGTTTGATGCGGAAGAATTTGTTCTACTTCGTTTGGATGACATAGTAGAGTCTCTCAAGTCTCCGTATATATAACAAACACAGAAATAAATAACACAAAATAAATTGTAGCTATGTGTGGATTCCGCGCGACACATCCGAACATGTAAGCCGAACAATAGCGTGGGGGAGTGAGTAATCAAGGGTTGCGTGGCGCTCAAACAAAAGACGAATCGACGAGATTTGAAAATCGCGTAACTCCGGGTTCGTGTAAGTCGAGGTAGCGTAAGTCGGGGTATTACTGTACAGAAGAAATAAATGTAAATATGCTACTTACACTGCAGTATTTACTTTTATTATTCCAAAGTAATTCTAAGAAACTATTAATGCTTGGAATTTTGGATACACATTCGTGTAGAATATCCTCCCGTTTTCATCAGCAATGATAAATTTGCTGCCTTTCGCTAGTACATATTTTCGAATATTTTTTGTTTTTTCTATGAATTTTAAATGTTTCTTATTTTATTCTTTGTTAAAAATTAATGAGTTTTTATGTTTATTTGTGTTGTTTGAATGTTATTTAAATAGATGATGAAATAATAAAGTTATGTTTTACATTTATTATATAAAAAATAAAGCAATAATAAAAAATCAATTTATTATAGATAATTTAACAAATATAAATTATTATTAACGCTCGCTCGCTCGGAAGTATTTAAATCAGAATCACAAATCACATGTAAACAAAATAAACAACTGCGCGAGAAGTGTCGAATTTGAACGAGCTAGTGCACCGCCTGCGCACACCGCTCATTCCCTCTCGCTCATTCGCGAAATGCGTGAGTCGCGGACAAGATTGTTTGATATGAATTGGTTTATTTTGATTTTAAAATTTAATAATTGGCGATTTTGTGCGCCCCCGTTTGAAAAATTCCCGGGGCACGTGCCTTACTTGCCCCACCCTAGCTACGCCTCTGAGGTCAACCGATAACATTTACTACTTGATTAATACAGTCCCTATCCAATTAAAAGTGGGTCCATGATGCTTTTCTTCAATCTTAAATAAATATTATGTGCACAAGTACTTAAAAACTAAGGTAAAAAATTAACTTGAATAAAGCTAATGAGTGATATGTTTATATTTCGAGTTTGCTAATAATGGATAATTTACTATGACTATGGTACCGGCTTTCATAAGCAAGAAAAAATGTGTAATGTTATGGCATGTGTAATATGCTATGTGTAATGTAATGAAAGTGGGGATGAGTTTTATTTATAGATACATAAAATTATTACTTTAAAAACTTAGGGCCTGTGAGAAGTAACAAAACATCTCAGTCTGAGCACACATTAATGGAGAACCAGCTGCTTTCCGAATATGATAAAAACATATCGATAAAAACTATAAAATAAATATCAACAGACTCTTTCGCTATTTATTAAAAAAAATTGAATTTTATGATATAATTGGGCTGCAATTTGAAAAATTGTAGACATAAATTTTCACTATTGGCTGTTCGTCTGTGTTTCCTTTTAATATCGAAAACGGAGTTAGGCAGATGAAAGCCGAGACCAGATGTGGAAACCTTAGGAGTAAGAAGTCTAGATAAACTATATACGAACTTTCGTTTTCTGTAAAAAGTAACGTTATTTCAATTCAAACTTTCCTCTGAATGCAGTTAATAAGATGATATATTAAGATGACGACTCTATTCTTAAAGGAAAAGTATAATGCACAGGGCCCACAAGTTGAGGTAAACAGCATATATTTTAAGTTAAATATATTTAAAATATGATTAAAAATTGCAGCTTGACGTTGGAACGATGTCACAATTAACAATTGCTCGTTTCATTTCTAAAACATCTGAATTAGGGTTTTCTCTGTTGTTACATTCTGATAAATTCAATTGACAACTTTAAATCTCTCAACTAAATTAAATGTTACAGATTATATTAAGTTTTATTTAAATCCTTATTCATTATAAACAACGTGTTCGCGAAGTTTTTCAAATGTTAACATTTCCATTTATATGAATATGAATTTATGTATTACGTATTATTCTTATCCCCAGAAAGATACTTTCATAGTATTAAAAGCATTAAGCCTCTTACCTCTTTCTTTTTTATAACCAAAATGACTCCAAATGGTAAACTTGTTTGTGCTGTTCGTTGAAATTGGTTTTTCTTTAATATTTATCTGAAGTAATAAAAGACTGTGTTATATTATCAGAAAAATCGATCTTTATAGTAAAATAACATAAAAATTCATTTAATGAATACATTTCTTTCAATTATGGCCGACGAATGTGTTAGTTTCATTAACTTCATTGTGCGATTATAGAAACTCATTGACAATACAAGCAATTATTTATTGTGACATAATGACAATGCCGGATTACAGTTTGAATCATATTTTTAATTAATTTAATTTAAAAAATATATTTTCTGCTTCAAATTATTAGCAGCCTGTGCTTCATACTTTTCCTTAAGAATCCAGTTGTGCCGTTTCAGGAGTAAACTTTGAATTGAAATAAGGTGATTTCTGGTTTGCATCGGAAGTTCGTATATAGTTAATCGAGGATAAACTTTCCCTATTGTTTTCGTGTCTGGTTTGGATTACCATCTAACTCCGTTCTCGATATTGAAGAAAGACAGACAACCGGACGAACAATAGTGGAAATTTATTGGTCTATAATCTTTACAAGTTTCAGCCCAATTATATGAATCTGATGTTATATGAATACGAAATAGATAGATATAATACTGGACCAGAAATGGAAAGCATAGAGGCACGAGGCCTCTATTAACTATATACGAACTTTCGATGCAAACCAGAAGTGACATTATTTCAATTAAAAAATTATTTCTGAAGGAGTTCAATACATAAAAGGCACGACTCTATTACTAACAAAAGTATAATATAGAGGGCAAGGCATTACTAATTTCAGGTGGAGAGCATATATTTTAAATTAAATTAATTAAAAATATCATTAAAAATAGCACGGCATTGCGACCGTGTCACAATAAATAATTGCTCGTTAATTGTGTTTTCTTTTATGCAAGTAGAATAAGTCTTATACGTAATGCTTAAATATAAGAAAGGTGTTAAATTTGACTCTCAGGTGTTAGAAATCTCCATGTTTTAAGACTTTCTCAACCAAAAAAATTTTTAAAAATGAAGATTTTATTATTAAAATTTACAATTTTTTAAATAAAATTTATGACTAGAATTCGTGCTAAGTCTAGTTATGCTGCGATGTTGAACTCGTTTCTCCTCCCACCGCTAGAATTCTAGTTAGTTCAGCTTGTTTTATGTATGCTAACTTCTACTATTGACGTTATTGTTTTTGTCTCGTCGTACGATTTGCAAGATGGCTGCCCGTGTTGGACTAAACGTATATTATTATAACAATCACAATGTTATTCTCTCATTCAAATCATTAACTCATTCTAAAATGACTTCGAAATGTAAAATTATCATACGTCTGTATAACAGATTCCGAACACGTTTTAACGGAAGATAACGGTCAATTTCGTTGATTACAATTAATAATTGCTTTATTGATTTCGTCAAGATCTGACGCAGCTTCATTTGAATAATTGTATTGGGCACTTCATCCTTTTCGACTAGTTCGTTTGCGACAATTGTTGCGATCATAATTTTAACTTCGTCAACCATTTTGCCCAATTGTCTAAGAGTAATCGTTCAATGATGCTCAGAAAATTCTTAGCTCCGCACACTAAGCCACTTACCCCCGTATTCACAACCGCTAGTTAAACAGAGAGTTAACGAACTCGAGTTTAGATGTAACTCGAAGTCAGATTACGAGTTACTCTTCTTTCGTATTCAGATAAAAGTATAACTCTAGAGTTTCGCTACTCTAGAGTTAATGCTTTAAAACAATCCTGCGTTCGAGATTAAACAAGTCTTCTTTGTAAGCAGAATCTTGATTGGTTGAAAGCAAACGCGTGTAGAAAATGGCGGAAAGTGAAATGGAAAATAGTGCATGCCGAACTGAAATGTTTTCGTGGCATAAAAACGTAGAACCAACAACAGTTGTTCCATCGGCGACATCAGATAATTTTTCGATGATGTAGAAACTAAATTGTGACCAATTCGTTCTAGTATGTTTCTTACGCTGTCTTTTGGCAAACGATATCGACATAGAAAGTCGTAATCGTCCAATTGTTCAAGGTCATTTCTTCTTGGAGAAATAATCCGCCGACTTCTTCGTTCCATACGATCTATATAATCTAGATATTTCAGATTTTCTAGCATCTCGGCTTCGTCCTAGTCGAATGTCGCCATTTTGCTTTGAAATAGATTGCTTTGCATGAAACCTAGAGTTATCGTCTACTCGCCGATTTTCTAGAGTTAGAGTTAGAGTTATTGTGTTTGACTCGTGATTCGGAGTTGAATACCATTTTACCAATAACTCGATAGTTAACCCTAATCTAACTCTAAAGGCGGCTATACACGTTAAGTTAATTCTTTGAAACTGCCTGACCTTGAGGAACTTCAGAATTTCCTATCGTCCACAAACTAAGAAGAAAAGCTCTCAACAGAGGTGTAACTAGAGTGGGGAAGAAGGGCACGTCTCCTGGTCGCCACTCGCAGAGGAGTGCCGAATGGTCTCCAAGACAAACAAGTTTTGTTTCTGGAGGGGAGGGGCGAGTGAGGGGGTCGCCAATATAGTGTCGTACCTCGGGCACCAGTTATGTTCGCTACGCCATTGTCTCTCAGTCAGTCGGCCATGACTTCTGATGACGACATACTGGCTGTTCTTGGTTATCTATTGGCAACAAATAATTCTATTAAAACTCGCGAGAAATAACATATGCGTAGACGTCTATGGTGTAAAGAGTGGCTTAAGAAAAGAGGATCGTATTTCCATGTGAATCTGATCTCAGAATTGAAGTTAGTACCTAAAGATTGGCCCAACTATTTAAGAACGGACGAAGAAACGTATTTAGATCTATTATCATTGGTTACACCAATTATAAAAAAACAAGATTCCGTAATGCGAGCAGCAATTTCACCACACGAGAGGCTCGCTGCGACCTTAAGATATTTGGCAACTGGCAAAAGTTTTGAAGATCTCAAATTTTCAACATTAATATCACCTCAAGCCCTTGGCTATATCATACCTGAAACATGTGATGCTATTTACGAAGTCCTTCAAAAAGATTATTTAAAGGTAAGAACAAACACTTCTTTTTAATAGATTTTTATTGTCATAAGGTACAAAAATGTCATATTACATATAAACATATACAAATTACAATATCAGAAAGTAGAATGACATAATTAAAATTTAAAACAAATGAAACTATGTCATTTTAACATGGTGATCATTAATTAAGATTATCTTTTCTGATATTATTTTTACTCCTGATAATGTTCAACGAAAGTGCTGGAAGAGGGATTAATAATACCGAAACCGGTAGAAATTGGTGGTTGATAGCGAATAAATTGATGTGGCAAGTGTGGCTGTTCATACATCAATTTATGCGAACAATTTAAATTTCCCATTTCCGCTTGAAACAAAGTTTCGTTTATTAGCTTTTCGGCAATCAGCATTTGTTGCTTTGGGAGTCCACGCAATTTCATTGCAACATTTTTTCCAAAAATATCGAAACGATCATCTCGAACGTGTGGTTTCTTAAAGTGATCATTCACAGTTAATAAAATTTCGTTAGTCAACGATTTTTGATCCACTCGACTTCGTTTAGGGTGAAGGCTGCGTCGCGTCTGTACTGGAGTATCCGAAAGTTCTGTTAAATTATCATTCTGTGTTGCGATTATTGATGGAGTAATAATAATATCTTCGCTGTTATGATTCTCCTGCGTTGTATTATCATCATTCTGTGTTGCGATTATTGATGGAGTAATAATAATATCTTCACTGTTATGATTTTCCTGCGTTGTATTATGCGTAGCGTATTCCTAAAATAACAATTTTATTAATGTAGTAAAGGAAATTGATTGTCTTTTACCATATTATTTTATGTTAATTTTATTAATTTAAAAAATTAAGTTATTTATTCTTTTTTCTTTTCTTTATTAGTTTCCACAAGCAGAAAGAGAATGGATGAATATAGCGGAACTCTTTGAAGAAAAATGGAATTTCCCGCATTGCCTCGGAGCAATGGATGGAAAGAATATCAACATTATTCCTATAAGTGGAAGTGGATCAGAATTTTATAATTACAAAAGGAAGACACAGCATGGTTTTACTGGCTGTTGTGGATGCGAAATATCAATTCATTATGTGTGATTAAACACTGTAAATTCTAACATCAAGCAAAATCTTTTTTAAGTCTGAACCATCCAGAGATATGACACGTGACCACCCTCCATCTCTCCATTCTCTTGACAATTCAGAACCAAAATTTAATAGCATCAATGACACTTATATACAAGCTACCATGCAAATTTTCGTTACTTTATTTTCACCCCGTCCTAAGATATTAAGCGAAATACAGGCCAACACAGGCACACACACACACAATAACAGAAATTTTTTTTTGGTTTTAACTAAAAATTTTTTTTTACTTGTTGTTACAGCCGGGAAAGTAAAATCGGACTTCATACAATAGGGACAGGTAATTCCCAGTAAGCTGTAACATATACACAACAATATAAAAAAAATTAAAGATGTGAGATCACAAAACTTTTGTCAGTAAACAAAGGGTTCAAGAAACGTTAGAGTCGTATACTAAACTACGTTTTAC
This sequence comes from Centruroides sculpturatus, assembly GCF_000671375.1. Taxonomy (NCBI): domain Eukaryota; kingdom Metazoa; phylum Arthropoda; class Arachnida; order Scorpiones; family Buthidae; genus Centruroides; species Centruroides sculpturatus. Next base: position 59,315 of record NW_019385481.1, on the reverse strand, counting down.
TCACCTGTATATTTTCATGTTCTAGAGGTTCTGATTTAATTCCTCTACAAAATTTTTCGGTATCCGCATTGAATTCTTTCTTGAAATTATTTAAAACTTCAAACTTTTCATCACCTCGGTTAAACGTAAATCCTGAATATTCATTTTCTGGCTCTAATTTTATGTTCATTTTCTCAGTTTAGACTATTCTGGCGTGTCAACAACCTGTTTTCAATGAAAGATTTTAAAACCATCATGTTTGAATTTATATTTGCATAAATAAACAAATAAAATTTATATAATAGTAAACACTTACCTCTTCTAGTTGAATACAGTGTCATCAATCAATATCAATTAATAAATAACCAAATTAATTTCACTCGAATTCTAGAGCGAGTAACAAAGACAGACAAGTAAACTCAGTTCTATTGTTAGCGTACAGTACTAAATAGAAGGCCGCGCCCTCAAGGTTAATGGAAGAAAGTCTAGGGGGTAGCACGTGTTGTTGGTAGCCCCACGTGATTTATGGTAAATAATTATTGTTCCTAGAAACAATCTCTGAATATTTATAATATTAAAAATTAAGTATTCGGTATTATCGTTTAAATCTAAAAATGTCTGAGTCATTACCATTTATCATTGAAAGAATCGAATATGCTAATTTTCCAACTATGGAGACAGTTAACATTTTGTTTTAGAATATATTATTGTAAATAAACGTGAAAATTAAGCAATTAATTTTGATATAAATAAAAAATTTTGCCTGATTCTACTTTCAATATTTTTTATTTTTTTATTTTGATGAGGTGAAAGGTTAATTTAGGTCATTGTTTCTGCTTCACTTTCTTCCGGATAATGGCACTTTTAGTTAAGGTAAAATAATGCTATATTTTTCAAACTTATTAACATCATAACAAAAATTTTATACTCATAAAAGAACTGGGTAACATCTCGTTTGTCTGTTTAAATAAGATGTAATATCACTTATAAAACGGAGGTTATGATTTCTGTGACTGTCCGAGTTAAAAGAACGATAATTAAAGCAAGCAAAGCTTACCTCGGAGCCATAATTAGTGTCATTCAAATACGATGTCTTCGTTGGGAACAGGGGAAAAAATACAAAACTTTGAGCAGATCGTCACACGCTTTAAACAGGGCTGGTTATGATAGATATGGTAAGTTATTTTGATCTGTGTGATAAATGCAAATATTTCATTCCTTTCAGGAAATGTGAACCAGGTATGACTCTTGTTATTATTTCATTTCCTAGCAGTGTGTAAATAGACTAATAGAAGGACAATTCGCAATGCCAGGTTAAAAAGTAATGCTCAATGCCCAAATCTCTGCTATGGACTGAATTTTATACATTTTATCGATGATATTATTTTGATTTTTCTGATACTATAATGTTTTTAGTTAATTACAGTAGAGCGTCGATTTTCCGAAAGTCAATCATCCGAAAGAATTCCAGTTGGCAAATTTAAATTTTCGCCAGTGCTGTGGCGCTTCAATCTTTGGCTATGTCTTGGGCTACTCAAATATTTTACGTTTTTGATACTAAATTAACATCTGAAGTATAATTTTTTATTATTTTTATATTTTTCAATATATTTATTTTGTTTGTACAAAATAAAAAAATAATTTTTAACGATACAATAGTCTTTGTTAGGCTTAACATCGACGAAAATTCAACGCGAAGCGACACGCAACGGAGAAAAATTTCGACATCGGATAAGTTAAACTATTTTTTCGTACGTAAATCAGTTATCCGAAATATCAATTATCCGGACAACCCCAGTCCCCAATTGATTCGGAAAATCGACGCTCTACTGTAATTGTAACTGACTTTTTTCCCACGTTATTTTTATTTTAGTGTTTCGCACGAAAAATAATCAAATTTAAATTTATTTTTATTTATTTTTTTTAGTAATTTTATTCATTTATTTCTTAAATTTATCCATTTTTTTAATTTTTGTTTTCTTTTTAAATTTAAACTTTTAATTATAAGAGAGTTAACATTAAATTATCGGGCTATTTAGTCAGGCTACTGTAAACATTCATTGGTGCGTTTTAAGAACAATACTATTAACCTATAACACGTGATTTTATAGCTGCAAAGTATCACTTGTGCTCGTAACGTGTCACCACTGGAGTTTCTTCCGTTAACCTTGAGGGTGCACCCTTGTTTACTGCTACAACGAGAACAGTAGTAATGAGTTTACTCGTCTTTCTTTGTTACTTGCTGTAAATTTCGAATGAATATTTATTTATTAATTAATTCTTGGATTCAGTGCAGTTTGTTGAAACACGAGAATATCGTAAATCAAGAAAATGAAGATAAAACAAGAGTTAGAAACAGAACATTCGGACTGTACAACTGAACGAAACGAAAAGAAATTTGAAATTGATTTAAAGAATTTCAAGAAAGAATTTAATACGAATGTAAAGTGTTATAAAACAATTAAATCCGAACCTTTAGAGGTGAGTGAAAAATACTTTTCTATAAGATTGCAGTATTGCTTTAATTAAGGACGAGAAACAACTGAAAAACTAAATTATAAAGGGGGGAAATAGAAAAACATATTTTTCTAAAACAGTATACTTGTATAAGGAATGGCCTTACGAGCTTTAAACTAAGATATGTGAGTTTAGATTTCAAAAAAAATGTCATTTCGGCTGTTCTTCTAATGAAATTTTACGTCTTAGCCACTAACCGGAATTACTGTCAATAATTGTAATAATACAGTCTTATTGGAATCGATAAAACAGACAAATCAACAGTTACGCGTTATAAATTCGTGGAACAAAGGCAAATTTGAATTAGAGGGCTTCACGTGAAGCGTTGACTTTTCTTCCGGACATTTTCCTTCCGTAGAAGGAAGGGGAGTGGTTTATGTATAGTGGATGTCCGTTTATTTCATTAAATTTTAATACATTTATTTTAAAATTTTTGTATGATTTGTTTCTACTTGTTATATTCATTATTCATAAAGTTATGAAGGTTTAACGGGGGGAGATTTCTTCCAACGTTTAATAAAGTAGAACAATGGGGGATAGGGCGTATAAATTTCAAGAAAAGTGCGGACGTAATTTATGGATAGCCCCTAAATTTCACATTCATTGTAAGCAAGAACTGAACTTATTCTAATTAACATAAATACAATTAAATAGTTAATAAGAACGAGTCGAAATAAATATTTTGTATGTTTTGTGTCATAGGAATTGAGTGAGAGAATAATTTATAAAGAATTTAGTAACATTTTTGGTATTTTGGGACTTTTTGAGTGAGAAAATGTAATTCTAATACAAAAAAAAAATTCGATATTTTATATGTAGATAGGGTGAGATGATGTATTTTGAGGTTTAATAACTTAGAAACTCGTTTTTAATTATATATTTTTTATGTATTTTTAAGTCATTTAGTGTGATAATGTTACATAATTTTTATTTCGTTTCAGATAAATACTTATGAAAATTTAATATCAGAAAATAACACAAACGGTTTTAATATCTGGAGTAATAGTGAAATAGGTAAGAGAGGCTTCATACTTTTAACACTATAGAAATATGTTTCTAGTGATTAGGATACGTAAAGCGTAAATATAAATAAATTCATATTTATATAAATGTAAAGTTAATAATTTAATAATTTTTGCGAATATTTTGTGACCGAAGGGTCGGCATTGGGTCGGTTATGCCTACGTCAGGACTAGGGTTTCTCTTTTCCTGGTCTATTGCATGTCCCCATATGCCGAGATAAAAGTTTAAAATTAATAAATACAAGTGTATTCTGACAGTTTATGAGTTAATTAAAAAAAGTGACCTTTTAAGAAATTTGCGGAATTTCCCGGGATTAAAAAACAACCCGAAAAGTTTTTAATAAATTAATAAACTTATAAATTAAACTGTTAAGACAAGCTTCAATATATCCAACACCACGTTGTCCAGTAAACTATAAATGACCAGTAATTTGACTTCACTGTTTTTTAATGTTTACAAGCAGGCTTTGAATATCGATGTCTTCGGTAAGACTCCTGCATGGTGCAGTTCGAATGTCCGTAAGAATAGGCAGCTACAGTCTGGCGAATGGCGGAGGTAGAAGGGATCGGGGAATACACTTGCACGAGGAGACGGATCGGAGAACTCTCGTTTTCGTCATCGATCCTGTACTTTTATTTTTGGAGGTTTTACCCTTTTTTCTGATGCTCATCTTTGATAATTTTTAAAGTCTATGCCGAATAGCGATTTATTTTGTAAGGTTTCCGGTGACACATCCAGAAGAGGTGTGTCAGATGACAGATTTTACCAAGGAAAACTTTTCCTTTAACAATAGCGTTGTGCAGGCAATCTATTTAATACATTTGAATTGAAATAACGTGACTTCCGGTTTGTGTAGGAAGATCTTATATATCAATAGTTAATCTGGGTATCCTGCCACTACGATTTCCATATCTGGTCTCGTATTTTATTTATCTAACTCCTTTTTCGAGAAATATGGAAACACAGACGGACAAACAAACGAACGACAGTGGGAATTTATAAGTCTACAATTTTTTTTTTTTAATTTCAGCCCAAACATTTACGACGAAGACAAACTCTTTTCTTTCATCCTAGCAACATGAGGTCAGTTGAGTGTTGTGACACCTAACTATTATAGGGTCTCGTTCTTTATTAAAAAATTACATATTCGAAATTTATTTGAAAATTAACAAGAAAACATTATGTATTATCAAGATTAATGCTATTAAATTTTGGTAGTTAAAAGCGAGGAGCAAAGACATAAAGTGGGTCGTGTGTCATAACTCGAGTAGGGTCGGAATTAATAAAGATTTTACTCGTTATTTACATTTATAATTTTTTTAAAAACTTATCCTTACCCTCAAAATTAAGCGTTTTCACATTTCAAATTATTAGAACATAAACCAGTTTCATTTATTAATTCATTTAATTGTTTGCTTAGAATTTTTAAAACAAAAACACTTTCTAAATTGCAATATAGATTGTAAGAAAGAGGAAATAAAAGAGGAGGAATGTGATATTAAACACGGCATAAAATCAGAATGTAAAGTTGTTTTGAAAAAATTAAAGTTTGAAGTAAAAACTGAAGATTGTAAACGAGTTCATCTCCCATATAAATACGAAGATTTAAAGGTAAGTTATACAAACTTCCAATTATATAACACATTATAAGTTAAATTTGCATATTACTTTTTGTTTATTATTAAAAGCGTAGGTAAATATGAACAATTTTATACAATTATACTGTAAATTTAGGTCTATTTTCTATTAATTAAACAACCAAAGGTGTGAATTTTATGCTTATCTTTATTTTGTTTTTTTTCCACGATAAAAGAATTTTTTATTTTATGTTTTACATTCTTTAGCTTATAAAGAACGAATTCATCATTTCCGACAGAAATTCTAACAAGAATCAAACGAACGTAAAAAGTAAGTAACATGTTACAAGTTTATTTATTAAATGATCGTTTTAAGATCAGAATTATACATATAATATTAGTGGTAGGTAACGAGGATTCAATCTGGTTACTAACTTCCCCAACACTCACCTTGGCGCAACACCAATCATTAACTAACCAGCTCCAGATGCTTGCCGAAGTCATGACCGGATATGGCATGAAGAAGAAGAATATTGGCGCTATGCGACGTTTATAATTTTCGTGACGCTATCTGTTATCATATTTTATATAAGCATTTTTATATTTTTAACTATTACAGAATGGGGAGGCCTTAATTTTGAAGGTAAAAATGAGTTTTTAAAAAAAAAATTCTAAATGCTCATACAGAGGAAAACTGTCATTACCTCCGACCCTACTGGAGATATAGGCCTATACACTACCTTTATTACCCCCTCACTCTGTCGATTTTTAACCACCACAAATTAATAGTATCAATCTCTTTAATAAATAAAACTCCCTGCAAAAATTTAGAAATTTTTGACAAAAAGCATAGGAGATTTTAAGCTTCAAACAGAGAAAAAAATTGGAGAAAAAACCAATTTTTTTTAATTATTATTTCTAGACGTTTGAAGATCTCCTGAGTCCAAAAATGTAAAAGTGTTGGGGGTCAGCTATTTTTGCCTTCATGAGGGAAAGAGCTAAAGGGGGGAAGGAAGGATAGCACATAGCAATTGCTTGCATGGAGTTTCGCACTCGTACATCATACTTTTCCTGTCTGTAGTACAGTGGTGCCTATTATGCATCTACCTTCAGAAAAATTTCTGCATTGAAATAACATGGCTTGCGGTACAAATTGGAAGTTTATATATAGGTAATCCAATCCTTTTTCTCGTACGATTTTCATGTCTGATCGCGACTTTCATCTATCTAACTCCTTTTTCGAAGTTAAGAAAAAAGAGATAGATAAAGAAAGGCATTAAAAATTTATAGGTCTATATTTTTTTCGTTTTCTAGAACCCACTTCCCGCATAGTTTATACAATCTGTTAACAAAATAAACAAGTCATACGAAGTTTTACGGACGTTAAGGTATAACTTTGATCACGTGCGAGGCCATCACAACCTATACAACACGAATCACTTTACAAATATTAATAATAGACCAGTATTAATGAATAGTCATTGATCATCCTGTCTTCCGGGAAGAGGTCAAGATCTACTTTTGATCGAATTAACATCTACTCCCTTCTGCAAGAAGTGTTCTTTCTATCGGACCAGCATTCCAATACGAAAATTATATTATATAAGATTACCGGGCTGCAAAAAATTTGATTTAAAGTTGTTTTCGAGGGTGCTGTGATTAAATATTTGGTCTATTTTTTGAGAAATTTGATTGATTGGCAGATTATCGTTTGATATTCGGCTGTGAATGGCACAATTTCTTCGAGTTAACATTAAAAAAAAATATGATATATTAATTAAAAAGTTTAAAATATATTTTTAATTAATGACTACTTCATCAATGAAATTGTGCTATTTCGTACCGTCTGAGTATCATCATAAACGTTACATTAGTAGGCTGAAATAACCAAACTCTTTATATGATTTTCATTTTAATGTATGTTATATCTATATAGTATTTGATTGTGTTGCAAAACACATTCTCAATGTGTCTTGTAACACATACATATATATTACTGTTTAGTACATTTACTATAAAGTCTTTTTTTCGAAATTTGAAGGTCCTCTCAGTTTAAAAATATAAAAATTTAGGACAGTCATATTTTGACCAATCTCCATGTTGTCTGTCATATGTAACCAACAGGAAATAAACGTACATAATGAAAAAAATGTTTATCTTTTTCATTAATCATAAGAATTATTAAGAAAATTATGACAAGAATCGAATCATAAGACCCATTTGGAATTCCGATAAAGGTTCAGTTCAGCAGAAATCGATTTTACAAAGTAACACGATTTATTTTCAGAAACAAAACTTAAGCTACTAACTTTATATTAAAGCATTAATTATTAAGTTATAAAATTAATAACTAATGATATAATATAAAAAAAATTTTGTAAATAGATAACAAATATTGTGTTTTAATTTAAAGTAAATGAAGTAATTATTGTATTTAATTTTTAAATTTCAGTTAAGGAGGAAGAAGAGAGTGAAGAATACGATATTCAGCACGATTCAGAAAGACAAAACGATAATAAGTGTAATGTAAACAAGTCGAAATTCGTCCCTTCAATTAGAAAATACAACAACAAAATCCAAGGAAAGATAAAGAGAAAATACCTCAGAGTAACTCTTTCATGTCACTCGAAACAAAATCACAAATGTGATTTATGTAAACAGACTTTTGTAAACAAGGAAATACTACAAGCGCATTTGAACTTTCATATCGGAAAAAAACCATTTAGCTGCACAACTTGCGATCAGAAATTTTCTTGGCAATTTCTATTGAAAAGACACATGATGAAACACATCACCGAAAAACAAAGGAAAATGGATCGTATAAAAGTTCGTTCGCTGTCATTATCAAAAAATCAGAAACCCTTTCGATGTGACATTTCCGATAAGCTACTTAATAAAAAGGGCCAATTAGAAAGGCATAACAGAACACTACAACCAGTATCTCATTCTTGTAAGATATGTAAAAAAGAATTTAAAACGAAATCGATATTAAGACACCACCAACTTACCCATAGTGAAGATCGACCTTTCAAATGCGATATATGTGATAAGGGCTTTAAAACGAAATACCATTTAAAAAGGCATCGTGAAACTCACAGTGATGAATGTAAGTATTCTTGTCAGGTGTGTAACAAAAGTTTTAAAACAAAATGCTCTTTGAGAAATCATATAATCATTCATAATAAAGATTTAAATCATTCTTGTCAGATATGTAACAAAAGGTTTAAATCAGAAGTGCATTTAAGAGCGCACGTTGCTATACATACCGATGAACGCAAGTACTGTTGCCAGATATGTAACAAGAATTTTAAAACAAAACGCAATTTGAAACAACATAAAAGAACTCACGAAGATAGAAGTGATAAGTATTTTTGTGACGTATGTAAAACAAGTTTTAAATGCAAAAGTAGTGTTGACAGACATCGCTTTGTTGAACATCAAAATATGTTTTTTTGCTCTTATTGTAGTAAGTCATTCAAAACCAAAAATTCGCTGAAAGTTCATTCAAAAAACCATATTCAAAAATGTAATATCTGTAAAAAGAAGTTTTCGAGTAAACACTCTTTAAACCATCATCAGAAAATTCATTTTGACATAAAACCGTTTGTTTGTGAGGTGTGTAACAGACGTTTTGTATCAAATTCTGAGTTGAAACGTCACCAAAGTTCTCACAATAAAGACAATCTTCCTTACGTTTGTGAGGTATGTAAGAAGGGATTTTACACTAAATCTCACTTGTTTAGGCACCGACCCGTTCATAAAAAAGAGGAGCATCTTTGCATCCATTGTAAAGGCAGATTTAAAACAGAAATTAAATTGAAACTGCATTTACAGTTTTCTTGTTCAGAAATACATCCCAAACGATTACCTTACCAATGTAATGTCTGTAAACGGTTACGTTTACAGACATTACATTGTAATGTCTGTAAACGTAAATAGTATTACTTTACGTAAATAGTTTTGCTTTGGAGGAACATCTACTCACTTACAAGGATCAAATACACTTCTGTTGCGACGTTTGTAAGAGGAAATTTACGTCAAAAGTCGAATTCGAAACTCATCAAAAGACTGCTCATCCGCCAGGAGGAAAGTATAAATGCGAAATTTGCAATAAGACTTTTGGGAGAGAGATTAGTTTAAATAGACATATGAAAATAAATATCGATTCAGGCGTTAAAAAATGTGATGTTTGTGATAAGAAATTCTGTTCGCTTTTTAAATTAAAACTTCACCTGCAAAGCCACCTTTCAGAATAAAATATCTTGCGTTAAATACGTACTTTTTATACGAATATACTAAATATATTATACTGGACAATAAATAGAAATGTTTAGATTTTACTGATTACTTCTATCGGTGTTATTTCGTTGAAATAATTGCCTGCAATTAAAAAAAAACACCGTTGATTTCTATATTTCCACTGTTATCGTTCTGTGTGTCTATATTTGCTTAATCTCGAAAACAGAATAAGACGGAAGAACATCGTGACAAGGTATGGAAGAATTNTTCACGTGCGAAGTCATTTTTTACAATAGGATTTTCTGTGTGAAATATGTCGAAACTATTTAAATACAATACTCCTTTTTATAGTAAATATATTATACAGGACAATAGGTAGAAATTTTTAGATTTTGTGTCTGTCATTTTGTTTGTAATAATTAGGCTGCAATTTGAAAAACACTGTAGATTCATAAATTTCCACTGTTCTCCGCGTGTGTATCTCTATTTATTTAATGTCGAGAACGGAATACGATAGATGAAAGTCGTGACAAAATATCGTAATCTTAGGGGGAAAAGGTCCCGTTTAACTATTTGCAAACGTCCGGTTTACACCGGAAGTCACGTTATTTCAATTTAAAATTTTTCCCCGAAAGGAGTTAGATACATGATCGGCACAACTCTATTGCTGACAGAAAAAGTATGATGTACAGACTAAAACATTATAAATTTCAGTGGAGAGCATATATGTTAAATTAAATCAATTAAAAATATAGTTAAACATATATGATGTCCACCTCAAAGTAGTTGTTGCTTCCTCCTGTACATCATACTTTTCCTTTAACAATGGAGTCGGCCGGTCATATATTAACCGCTTTCAGGGGAAAAGCTTATTATTGATATAAGGTGATTTACCGATTTGCACCGAAAGTTCGATCACAGTTAATACGGGCCTCGTGTTTCTAAGCTTTTCATATTATCTGATCTCGGCATTCGTCTAAATCCGTTCTCGATATTAAGAAAGAGACAGTCACACAGACGGACCACTGTGGGAATTTATAGGTCTACAAGTTTTTCCAACTTGCAGCACTGTATCACGTTCTAAGATGTTTTTTTTGAACTTTTTGTTCGTTTATTGCTTTATATGTAATGATTAATCAAACATAAATAATTTTCGAATGATTACTTAATTTGTATTTAATTTTGACAAAGGATCGACCTGTGACCGGAAATATACAATGTCAAAGTTCACAGTGTTAAGTGTATGGCGAGGGAAACGACATACTGTATCTGTTTTACACGGGCCAACCTAATACGTATTTGTACTTGTATGGTTTACTACTAATTCTGGAAAAAATAAATGNTTTTGGCCTTCCTCTCCTTTTCTCAAATTTGGGTCTAATATCCTTTGAGTTCCAACTCCAGCATTATTTAGTATTCCTTCCAGCGTTGCAATATTTGGCTACTTTGCTCCAAATTTGGCTACCATTTGACGTAAAAATTATCTTCACTAAATCTAAGTAAAAATTATCATTTGGCGCATTAGCTACTTTTTTTGCTACATATTATTTATAAATATATTAGTCGAATAAAAATGCACTTTAAAATGGTGTTTCGTCGTTTTTTACTAATTAGAGACCCAAATAAAACAAATATTTGTGTTTTTCAAATAAATTTTTATTTGTCTCCTTTATAATAAATTTTTATTTGTCTCCTTTATTTATTTCTAAGTAAAAATTAAAAGTGTCTGTAGAAGTAATTTTTTAAAATATCCTTTTTCGCGATAAAGTTTTAATATTTATTACTATAATCTAGACTTGTTAATTCTTAAATATACTTGTATATGTATGGATTGGGTCACAAATATATTATATAGGCCCTATACTTGTGGCCCAAAACTCCATGGCTTCTTCCAATGTGGCCCAGAGGAACAAAAAGGTTGGANATAGGACAATCGACTCAATTGTATTATTTATAATTATTCATAGTTTATATTAACTGCAATTTTTAATCATATTTAAGTTTAAAACATTACGTGACTACGTTTAATCGGTCCTCCGGTAGAAAAGTTTTCGATTTTCACCTAAATAACTCTATTCTCTGACGCGTAGACTGTGAATAGTGGGAATCTACAGGTCTAAAAGTGAAAAATTTCAGCCCAGTTAATATTACAATTAAAGTCAGGCAACTGTTGCAAATGATAACCAATAAGTAGTAAAGAAAATTAAATAAATCTGTAAGGAACCAAGTCTGAGCTTTATTTTTATTTTACTTTTATTTTGCTTTCATTGTATTTTTGTTTGGGGCTTATGTTTAGTTAAGACGAAGGTTCCCTCACCATTCACCTTAGTAACTTAAAAATAGAAGAAAAACCAACTCACCGAAGAAAGAAAACCGCCGTAGAAAAACTCGCGCTTCCTGAGCGGAAAAAAGTAAGTCCGCACCGAGAAAAAAAGTGGGGAGACCCCACAACCCAGTTAGGAATCGCTAAACCTTAAAACAGGGGTGTCCAACCCGCGGCCCGCGGGCCGCANGTGTTATTTCGTTGAAATAATTGCCTGCAATTAAAAAAAACACCGTTGATCTCTATATTTTCACTGTTATCGTTCTGTGTGTCTATATTTGCTTAATCTCGAAAACAGAATAAGACGGAAGAACATCGTGACAAGGTATGGAAGAATTTGGACAAGAGGCTTACATTAACGTTATTTCAATTAAAAATTTCTTCTGAAAGGAGTTAGATATATATTTAACCCCTTTCACGAGAAAACTTAAAATAAAATATCATCATTTTCGGTTTACATCAGTTCTTATATACTTAAAAATGGTCTTCGCACTGTACGGTCTTCTGGTCTATGGTCTTTTCTCGGATTTCTTCCATCTGCTCTCGAGATTAACGAAAGACAAACGGACAGATGGACAACAGTGGGCAATTTATACCTCTACAGTTTTTTAAATTGCAGTCCAACAAAGTCTTCAAAATAGAATCAATTAGTTATTGTTATAATAAATGTTAAATTGTTTATGAAATCAATTTTTATAAAGTTATAACAAGTTTTTTGTGAAACTTTTCTTTGTTTATTGCTTTATTTGTAATTATTAATAAAAAAATAAATAATTTTCGAATAATTACTTAATTCGTATTTAATTTTGACAAAATTTCGACCTGTCACCGGAAATATACAATGACAAAGTTCACAGTGTTAAGTGTATGGCGAGGGAAACGACATACTGTATCTGTTTTACACGGGCCAACCTAATACGTATTTGTACTTGTATGGTTTACTACTAATTCTGGAAAAAATAAATGTAAATATTAATCATTGAATTATTTCCTTTTTTTTAATTTCAATGAACCGCATTGTACCGCGTGATTTGCATTTAATACTGCATTAATTTCGTCCTAAATTTGCTCACGGATCTACATTGTTAAGTACATAAAAATTCGAATTTAAATTGAGGTATTTTCGCGTAACTCAATTAACTTTAATTCTTATGGTTTTCCGGAAGGAAGAGAAGAGGAAGCAATTATAGAGATTAACCTTTGACCTTTATATATATAATAAATTTTAAAATAAATATAATAAAATACATAAACTCTATAAAATTTAATAAAATAAGTAAAGTTACACTAAAGGTCAACTCCTCCCCCTTTCAGTTCACTAACGAAAATGTCTGAAGTCAACATTCGACGTGGGCCCCCTAGTTCAAATTCCCGTGGTCCCATGAACTTATAACCCGCCACTGTTTTAACGATCCCAATAGGACAATCGACTTAATTGTATTATTTATAATTATTCATAGTTCAATATTGACTGCAATTTTTAATCATATTTAAATTTAAACTTAACGTGACTACGTTTAATCGGTCCTCTGTCAGAAAAGTTTTCGATTTTCACCTACATAACTGTTATCTGACGCGTAGACTGTGTATAGCGGGAATCTACAGGTCTAAAAGTGAAAAATTTCAGCCCAGTTAATATTACAGTTAAAGTCAGGCAACTGCTGCAAATGATAACCAATAAGTAGTAAAGAAAATTAAATAAATTTAAATCTAATGATATAATAAAGGGTCCTGGAGACAACGGTTTCACTAATGTCTGTTTGACAGTTTTTATATGTAAATATGACAAATCCTTTCGAGTTCGTCTCACTTCTTTTACTTCTAAAATCGAACATTTTCCCTCGTAGTCATGAATTTTAGTACAGAAACTTCATTTTAAAATTTTGGAAAAAGTAATGTAAACGTAGAAATTTGCGCAACTCATTGCTGGTTTATCCTACAGTCGAATTTCTCTTTCGAATGGGGACAGAGAGAGAGAAAGAGTTTGCACAATAACTTAAAATATAATATACCTTTTAATTTTTTCACAATTATTTTGTAAATAGGATATTTCTCTTCGTCTTCGAATTATTTTTTTTTCCTTTGTGAGTCGAAGGTTTAAGAATTTTGGCGGCTACACTGTCTCTCTTCTACACAGTCAACAATTATTACGAGGGAGACTTAAGGGAACTGCCCTGTCTGAAAGTGACCTCTTTTTAAAGCACAATTACAACTGTCAAAGCAAGACCTTTACCTTCATGTGACGGAAGTTGGACTGATTAGCATAGAGAAGCTGGCACTACCATCCTTTGTGGGTGGCGAATATATTTAACTATTATAAAATAAAAAGGATTGATTTTGAGGATAAAGTTGATTTTTGTAGAAAACTGTAAATGAGAAAATGTTTTCAATAGTAACTGATGCTTCCACCAAAGGTGCTACAAAGTGTTTCGCAATAATTCTGAGGTACTTTCACTTTAAAGGTGTTCAGCATGTTGTACTTCATTTTTACAGTGATAGCAACCAATCGCCAGACAATATCACTTCAGATTTCAGGTTTAGATAAAGATAAAATTTCAGCATACACTGCCGATAATACCATTCATTCATTTATTTTTATTTATTATGTACTGTTCCCGCATGTTACATTCTTGGCCCCGCATGGAGCATTATCAAAATAAACACACTGCCGATAATACCAAAAAAATTAACCATTTTAAAGTCACGTAAGAAATTTAAACCAATTACAATGCACAACTGTGCCAAACTCGGTTACAGGTCACCGTCATCGAATTGTTATAGCGTTGTGTCTACCTGACGTCGCGAATGTTCTTTTACATTTATATTATTCCTAATTACAGATAATTGTAACTGAATATAAAAAATAAAGAAATAACAATTGTGTACATGAATATATTTATTTTAATACTGTATTTAATACAATCTGTTTTCTAAATGTCTTCTTGAATATTTTGTATTTATGTCTTCCTTCTGTCAAATAAACAGACATTTGATGAGTTTGGAATTCGACTTTTGTTGTAAATTTCTTTTTACAAATATCACAATAGAAATTAATCTGATTATTAAAAATAGCCATCTGCTTCTCTAAAACCTCCCCAAACGTAAAAATCTGTTCACATATATTACATTGAGGGATGTATTTCAAAACAAGGGAAATTTAAACGTAATTTCAGTTTAGTTTCTCTTATAAATTCGCTTCTACAATGGCCCCTAAAATACAAATGATTCTGATGAACGAGTTGATGGCTTAATAAAAACTTTTAATATAAAAGATACATACTTCACAAACGTAACGAAGATTGTCTTCATTGTTTATGTTCATTACACTTCTGACAACAAAACGGTTTTATGTTCAAATGAAATTTCTACTGACTACGTTGCATTTACTTTTAAATTCTTTATTACACATATTAATTACACTTTTAGATGTGAACTTTCGAATGTTCTTCTATGTGTTTTTAATCTTAAACGGTTGTTACAAATATTGCATACATACATCTTTTCATGTTTAATAATACAATGTCTGGCTAAGGCAGTTGGATTGGTATAGCTTTTTTGACATATGTCACACATACTTTTTTCTATCGTTATGAATAATATTGTGCTGTTTCAAACCAGTTGTCTTAAAATATTTTACACATATATGAAAAAAATATTTTTATTAATCAGTGTGTACATTAATATGCTGTTTTAAATGACTTCTTCGTTTAAAACTTTTGTTACATACCTAACAAGTTTGCTTAAATTCAACATTATGAATTAATTTATGTCTTGTCAAATTGCTTTTTAATTTAAAATATTTGTTACATATGTCACAAGAATATTTATATTCATCAGTGTGTACATTAATATGCTGTTTTAAATGATTTCTTCGTTTAAAACTTTTGTTACATATGTGACAAGTATGGTTAAATTTATCATTATGAACTATTTTATGTCCTGCCAAATACTGTTTTGTTTTAAAACTTTTGTTACATACCTGGCAAGTATAGTTACGTTCATCAGTATGAGTTTCGCGATGGAGTTTTAGTTGCACTTTAAATTTATAACCCTTATTACAAATATCGCATTTGAAAGGACGGTCCTCACTGTGAGCTTTTTGATGCCTTTTTAATAAGCCTCTCCACTTAAAACCCTTATTACAAATATCGCATTTAAAAGGTCGTTCTTCACTATGCGTTGGTTTATGAAATAACAACAACTTTTTCAACTTGAATTCTTTTCCACATATCTCGCAGGCATGTACTTTGTGTATTCTCTTGTGTCTTTCTAAACTGCCCTTACCGTATGGAACGCGCTTACCACAGATGTCGCAATACACATTTTCTCGTTTGATATATTTTTTACTATGAACAAGTTTATGCCGTCGCAAATTAGATTTTGATTTAAAACATTTGTTGCATACATCACAAGTATGGTTAAATTGATTATTATGAACTAATTTATGACATGTTAAAGTGTTTTTTGTTTTAAAACGTTTGTTACATACTTGACAAGAATAATTACGTTCATCATTATGAGTTTCGTAATGTTCTTTTAGTTGTCCTTTCCATTTATAACCCTTATTACAAATATCGCATTTGAAAGGTCGTTCTTCACTATGAATTTTTTGATGGTCTTTCGCTTGGTATATCGATTTAAAACTCTTATCGCAAATATGACATTTAAAAGGACGGTCTGTACTATGCATTGGTTTATGACGTAACAAAATACCTTTACGCTTAAATTCTTTTCCACATATTTCGCAGGCATGAGTTCTGTGTGTTCTCTTGTGTATTTCTAAACGGCCCTTACCATATGGAACGTGCTTACCACAAATGTCGCAGTACACGTTTTCCCGCTGGATATTAGATTTTTTATCATTTCTTAGAGATGACTTCACTCGATCTTCAGATGGCTGCAAACGTAAATTCCTATGAGAGATTTCGTTTTTACTTCCAATTTTGTGTTTTTTCATGTGTCTTTGCAAAAGAAATTGCCACAAAAACTTCTTATTGCAGGTTGTGCAGCAAAATGGTTTCTTTCTAATATGGCAGAGTAGATGTGTTTCTAATATTCTCTTATTTGTAAAAGTCTTTTTACATAAATCACACGTAAATTCTTGTTTAGAATGAGATGCAAACATAACCTTGAAGTATTTCCTTTTAATCTTATCATGAATTTTATTGCATTTCCTACTGGAAGGAACGTATTTGTTTCTTTTAATATATTTAAAACGTTTTTCTCTTTCGGAGTTGTGTGGAATATCGTATTCTTGAATCTGCTCTTCCTCCTTAACTGAAATATTAAAAAGTAACATAATAAATTACTTATAATATTTGAGTAAACATAACATAGTTTCAATGTTAAAATATTAGTGCTGTATTTATATAGTTGGTAAAGTGTACTTATGTTTTTCATTTAAAAGCAAAGCATTATTTGTCGTTTGACCTAAAAATAAAGCATTTTACAATGAACAATTGATTGATTGAGCTTTAGTTTCTTTTTCGGACTTTTAAATGAGCAGGAAAAAATAAATTATTTCATTTTATCTGTTTTTATTTATATTATTTAAGTAGTTTGTTCCACTGGTTATCATAGAAGCGTGGAATAAATTGTGTGCTTTTAGAGAGGTAACGAAAAGTATTACAGCAAAACTTTATGGATTTTAAGTAGAGAGAAACAGTCGAGAGATTCTTCATGAGTTGTGATTTAATAATTCTGCTCATCGCAACAGATTTTTATTAACTTTAAAAGCTGTATGAATACAATGTAAATAGTTACTTATAATTCTCAAATATTTCATCCCAGTTAGATGTATGACTGTTGAAAATTGAATGCAGTTCTTAAAATGCCATGTAAATATTACTAATTTGAATTAAGTAACATGTTACTTACTTTGGATGTTCATTTCATTGTTGTTGAAATTTTCGTCCGGAGTGAAGAATTCATTGTTGACTGGCTAAACAATATACAAACAATACATGTCAACCGCTAATAATTACTTATAATATATACTGAGTGGCAAAAAATTAGAGATATCACTTATTTCAAATTAAACTTGTTTAATAGTGACATAGTGTGAAGTAATCGTGCAGAGTTTCTTATATAAGAAACTCTCAGCTTTTGACGATGTAATTATCACGGAAGTTTATGTCAAAATGGGTAAGACGAAAGATTTAAGTCACTTTCAACGAGTGGTGATCGTCGGTGCGAGAAGAGCTCGTGCCAGCATCTCTGAAACGTTGACTCTTTCAGGATTTTCTCACCCAACAGTATCTCAGGTGTTTAGAGAGTGGCAGTTGAGAAAAAAAGAACTTCAAGCAATAAGGACAATTCTGGTTGAAAAAGGCTGGTGAACGAGAGAGGTAAAAGGTGATTAACACACATAGTCTGCAGCAACTGAAGGGCAACAACACGACAAAGTACAGTTGAATTCAATGTAGGTGCATCACAAAGCATATCGCAATGCACAACAAGACGGACTTTGCAAAGGACGGGCTTTAGCATCAAGTGTGTCTTTGGTATCACAAAAAAATAGAAAAAAGCGCCTGTTATGAGTTCAGGAACGACGTAATTGGTCACTTGAAAATTAAAAAAAGTAGCCTGGTCCGATGAATATCGTTTCCTGCCCCATCATGCATATGGCACAATCAGAATATGGCGCAAACAACACGAATTCATGGTCCCCCTCCTACCAAATGACAACTCTTCAGACTGGTGGAAGTGGAATTATGGCCTGGGAAATGTTTTCTTGAAATACACTGAGTTCTTTGATATTTGGGACACATCTCTGAATAGCATAGCTTATCTCAACATCGTTGCCGATCACGTAGACTCGCTTATGGCTATAATATTTCCTGATGGAGATGATCACTTTCAGCAGGACAATGCACCTTGCCACCGTGCTCGATCAATCTCAAATTGATTTGAGGAACATTAATCAGAGTTTAACCTGCTCTCATGGCAAGCTCAGTCAGTACATTGACCTCAATCCTATGGAATATTTGTGGGACAAATTCGTAGGATCATTTCAAAGCTTGTAAACGGCACCATCCAATTTGACCCAATTTAGAGCTGTCATTATGTCAGCATGAATCAACATTCCTCAGCAACTGTATCAGCAACTTGTTGAATCCGTGTCGAAAAAAAAATATTGGCTGTGATTAGAGCTAAAGGTGGATCAACCCGTTAATAAAGGATGTCTCCAATTTTTTGGCCATTCAGTGTATAAACCAGAAACGAGTTGCTCAACTTTCCCGGCAACATTTTAAAATTTTGGTGGCGCTTTCTGTAATAAAACGTTTTCTAAAGACAATGTGATATTTTTAACCATTATAGAAAAGCAAACAACTGAATTTTAAAAGTAGAAATGGGTTATATATAAAAAAGTTATATGCGAATAACGAGTAAAATCATCATTAAGTACGCCCCTACTGAAGACACACATAACTCCCATTATCTCTTGATTTTTAAGCAGAAAAATTTAAGAGTCTGAATTTCCCTTATAATCAAACGCTCCTGCAAAATTTCAGAAATTTTCGACAAATTGAACACGAGTTATTATGTTTCAAACAGGGGTGCGCCTCCACACACTAACATCCATACATACAGATGAAACCCACGAATTTTTGCATTTTTCGACGTTTGAAGGTGTCCTAAGTTCAAAAATGTTGAAATATTCCGGGAATATGATTTTTTGACCGATCGCCATACTTTTCGTCTCTTACATATAACAGCGGAAAAAGTAATATGAAAATCACTACACATTTATAAATTACAAATCTGCTATTTTGTGATTTCATATATACTCTACATATTACAAAATTGCATTAAAATTAATTATGTTTTGAAAATTTAGTAAAAATTATTTAGCCTTTTGGGGAAATTAACAAAATAACAAAACAGACTCTTTCCAACTTATCCATTGAAAAAGATATTACCAATAAAGCAGGCTGATTTTGCTACAGATCTATGTAAAGTAATTTAGCCCTGTGATAGCCAAAAAAGTAGTTCTGTAAGGAAAAATTTTTACACCTATTGAATTTCACAATTCGTTGTAAAACTCATTTCATTACATTAGAGAGGTTGCAGCCGAGGTTCAAACTTTAAACTTGTACGGCAAGCAGAAGTACACGTTTGGCGTTTGAACTCCAAGCAAAAAACGTTGCGCCAAGGTAACATCACATATCATGTGATATTGTTAAAAATTGGCAAAAAATTTTAAGAAGGACGATAGTTATCATCGAACGTAAATGAACGAGTAAACTATTTAAAAATATTTAGAGAATGTTTAATAACACTAAACAATTATTTTTTACTTTAATTAGCGTTGTATCTCTTACAGTAGAAAGTAACAGTAGGGAAATTACAATGTGTTTTGTCTGTTTTCACGACATAAGTTTCTTAAGGGTAGTTGTGGCTTATATAAATCCGAAAATAGCTTGAAAATTATTTTTAGAATTTTGCAAACGTATTATGCTGATTGATAACATAAAGTGACGTAGAAGAACAAACCTATTTCTACAGTATTATGATAAGTAGTTATGAACACAAATATATAAAAATTCTACAGACACTTTACATCACTTGCAAGAAAATTAAATAATTAAATAACTTCTGGATTTAACTCGTGTTTCTTTTTAATGTTATTCGCAAATGCTTAAATAATCATTATTTTAATAAAATACGCCAAAAATTTAACCTAAAACGGAACAAAAACGCAAACGATTCAGCCGAACTTTTACTCCACGTTAGACGTTCCAAACGCCATTGTCAAACTTCTACGATTACAAGATGGCTGCGCTCAACGTTTGACATTCACGATTTAGCGATGAAAACTTTGCAAATTAATAAACACTGCAATTTATATATATTTTTTACCAGTTTTACAACTGGTTAAAAATATAAATTGCTGTGTTTATTAATTTGTTATAATGTGTGTTTATCTAATTAATGTCTCCATAGTCTTAGATAAATAAATAAATCTGGTATTTTGTACTATCGTTGTTTCAAAGGGTCACAAAGTAAATTTTGCGAAGGACCTCGTAAATCTTAGGTCCGACTGTATGTCGAGTAATTTTCCTCACCTTGTGACCGCATCTATTGTGGATATGACCAACCAATCGATGGGTCTGAAATAAAAACTCGTTGTTTATTCTCTAATTTATCATGCACATAAAAACAGAAATACTCAAACTAACCAACTGAGAAAAGTTTGAAACACTATAATTTACATATATAAATTTAATGTTGAAATTCGCTTTTTACTTTCTCAGATATTATGTATACATAACAAGATAAAGTATTGAAATCTGGTCATTTTTCACCCCCCTGATTTTTTGCAAATTTTCAGATTCTACCCCCAAAAACACGGCAATAAATTCCGTGAATATCTGTGTGTGGGCATGTATTTTGGCATCTATTTCATTTAATATTTCAGAATAAATTGAAGAATAAGAAACAAAATTTAATACCGTACATTGTGTATAAGGAGCATTAACGCTATTAAATTTTGATAAAGAAACGTCGAGAGATGAAGAGATAAAAAATGGTCACGTGTAAAATCTCGAATGGGATCAGACTTAATGAAGATTGTATTTGCGGTTAGCATTTAGGCCTATAATGCTTTGTGAAATGAATTTCTACCATTAAAATTAAGCATTTCTTCATTCTATAATAATTAAAATTATAGAGAGATTTTATAACATATGGCGCCACAGAAAATTTTTATTTATTTATTACTGATAATAATATAAATACTTTTTAAATAAAATCTCTTAACAGACAGAAAACTTACGCAGCTCGTTGTTAAAGTTTTTCTTATATAATATATTTTTTATTTAATATAGAATACACTTTCATTCAAAGCATAATTTTATATTAGTGGTATTCAGCTACATTTTCAACCATTCAGTAAGCTTAGTTAATATTAAAATTTCACTGTAAAATATTTCGAAATTCGTATTACTTACCATTAGCTGTTCATTATTATCTGGAAGATAAACAACTTCTTTACAATCTTCAGTCTTTACTTCAATCTTCAATTTTTTCAAAACAACTTTACATTCTGATTTTATACCATGTTTTACATCATAATTCTTTTCTACTTCTTCTGTCTTGATATCTGTAGTGGAATTTACGTAATTTTGTGTTAAAGTATTCTATGAAAAACTTGAAATATAAAATAAAGCTGAGCATATTTTCATTAATTAACGTAACAATATTAAATTAGATGTTTCACTACATCATTTATTTCTGATTATAAGCCGAAAACTAGTTATGAGTCACGGCGAATTGGTGTGATGCGTGATACAAATTATAATAAATATGATTGGAAACTTTTTTTCGTTATTAAATAAACCACCAATTGCGTGCTTAACTTTTGAGGAAACATTTAAAACTACGTGTGTCGCCATCTTACGATATTTTGCTTAAATCCTTTTTAATATTTTAAACTATTTTTATAAAATAAAAAGAAAACTTGTCTTTCATAAAGATTAATTTTATAGAAAATTGTAAATGAGAAAATGAGTGAACTCGTTTAGTGACGAGTTCACTCATAGTCCGGCCCTACTGATGATATATNTTGTTTTTACAATGCAAAAACATGAGAATTTCATCATTTTCAGGGCATAACCTATTTTTTGCCGGCTCATAAATGTTACCTCCAGTGCTGAAAACTTTTTCACTTTCAATGGAAAATGCTGAGGCAGTTAAATATTTCATAGCTATTTTGCTCAAATTAGGGATAAATGTAAATGTTTCTAATTCTTGATCGAAACGTTTGTTCGTCTCTTTCGTTTTTTTTTTCTTTTTTAAAAACATGCTATTGTTCATTTTTTCGTTTACCCGATGCTAATTTATCAAATAAATCAGAAAAACTTAGAAATTCACCTCCATCTTGATCACCTCCAGAAGTAGAAGCTCCAGAATTTAATTCTTATTGAGATTTCCTCTAGCATATCCTCTTTTTGAAATTTCATTTTGAATCTAATAAAAATGACGAGCATAAAGACTTGTTTTTTCTATATGCTGAAAATCTTTTTTATTGGATTTTCTAGATCTTCTCTTGTGGTATTAATGCCACTAAAGGAACTACTGATCTTTGCTTTCGATATGAATAATTTCAGAGTCTGTATTGTGGAAACTATTGAAGATGAAGTGGCTTCTCGTTTGCTGGCTTTCCACAGTTATTTCTTTGAATGGTTTTACAAGTAGAATAATTTTTTCAACGAGAGACCGCTGATATGGACTCAACATAGGAAGTTTATTATCTATAGTATATGTGACAAGGGCCTTTTGCTGTTCCAACATGTAGTATGTAGAATTCCAGCGAGTAGGAACATCTTGAATTAATTTGTGTTTCTGCAAACCTAACTTTTCTTGCAAATCTTCTAATTTGATTACAGCTACAGCAGAATGATTAAAATGTGTGACAATATTCCTATTAACTGTGATTATAGTTTTCACATCATGTTTAGAAAATATGCATTCGCTTATTGTCAGCTGCAGCGTATGATAATGCTTCTAAGTTGCAATTCTTAATTCCAGCTACCAGATTTGCTGCAGAATCTCTTAGTACTAAGAATATCTTATCACTTGTCAACTTCTACTTTTCAAGAACAATTTTTTACTGTTCACTGAT
The DNA here is from genome assembly GCF_000671375.1 of Centruroides sculpturatus. Classification (NCBI taxonomy): domain Eukaryota; kingdom Metazoa; phylum Arthropoda; class Arachnida; order Scorpiones; family Buthidae; genus Centruroides; species Centruroides sculpturatus. The sequence goes on along the minus strand of NW_019385481.1, from coordinate 36,031 downwards.
TCGTGTAGCTGTGTGGGAACCTTCAAAGGAAACAAATTGCAAAACAGCTCTTTCCTGCTGAAAATCATCCTTCAACCAGTGGGCTGTTACACTTAAAAAAGGAGAATTGTTTGTAGTTGCTGTCCAAATATCAGCGGTTAAAGAAATATATTTTGTTTCTGTTAAACACAGAAACACTTCAGCTTTTTAAACAATGTCGAAGTTTCCATGCGTCAACAATTAAGTGTTAAGATTTATTTTAGAAACAAAGGAAGAGATTGTTGATTTTGCGAGGATATTCGATCGTCTCTTGTTTACCAGACCCGAGGGAAATGGAAATACCAGGTGGAGAAAAATGGGTTTTTTCCACATTATAATTAACTGTATAATTAACTCCAGGATCTCACACTATTAATGCAATAAATTATTAACACTAATCGGCCGATTAATCGGTATCGGCCGATAATGCATGGCCGATTAATCGGTAATCGGTAATCGGCCATTTTGCTTATCGGTGCATCCTTAGTATTATTTACTTTCACTGTGGTACCGGCTATCATAAGGAAGAAAAAATGTGTAATGCAATGGTATGGCAGATAATTATTTTGAATTTGATTCGAAAAGAAACAAAATCCATCAACGTGTTACTGAACTTTATAATCAAAAAAGGTTACAATTGGTTTCTATTAGAAATTATTATAAAATGGCAAAAGGCTGAATTTTGATAGTAGAGACGAGTTATATTAAAATTTATAGACACATAAAATTAGAACTTTAAAAACTTACGAAATATAAGAATTAACATTACATCCCAGCACTCATTAATGGAAAACCAACTCTTTTCAGAATATCATAAAAATATATCCCTAAAAACAATTAAATAAATACCAAGAAACTTTTTCGCTACTTATTAGAAAAAAGAATCGAAATTAATCATATAATTGGGTTACAATCTGAAAAAATTGTAGACCTATGAATTATCACTGTCGCCTGTCTCTGTGTCAGTTTTTTATTAATCTCGAGAACGGACGAAGATGAAAGAAAGCCGAGATCGAATAATATGGAAAGATAAGGAGCTTGAGACACCGGTGTAATATGTAGGAACTTTTAGTGAAGATCAAAAGTCACGTTATTTCAATAAAAACCTATGCTCATGAAAATAGTTAAATAATAACCGGCACAACTCCATTATCAAAGGAAAAGAATAATTACAAAGGCAAGCCACTATTAATTTGAAATGAAGTTGCATATATTTTAAATTAAATACATTAAAAATATTAAATTAATTTAAATATCTATAACCCTCAAGCAGATAAAAGGGAGTGGGTTTATCACACCAATAATAATGGGCACAAACGTTCAGGAATCAAAGTAAAACGCTTAATAAAAATAACTACATACGTATGGAAACGAAGAACCCAAAATGAATTTCAGACAATTTTTCTAACACAAAATAGTTCGAAACACATTTTCTGAATTTAGTCCGAAATAGTCTAAATTAAATAATATCAATAACATTTAATTTAGTTGATAGATTTGAAATTGTCAATTCAATTGTTCAGAATCTTACAACAGAGACTTGCATTTTGCGTTTTTCGTTTCCATATTTTATTGTACACCTTTTTTTTGTTTTCATTAAATGTTTTTACTTTGATCCTTGAACATTTCTGCCCATTATCATTGGTGTAATAAGACCTTCCTTTTATCTCTCTCACTGGTTGTAGATATTTTTAATNTTAAACAGTCCTTCCGTTTGAAACTCTTATTGCAAATATCGCATTTGAAAGAACGATCTTCACTATGCGTTGGTTTATGACGTAACAAACTATTTTTAAGCTTATATTCTTTTTCACATATCTTGGAGGCGTGAACTTTACCATTTCTTGAAGATGACTTCACTGCATCACCAGATGGCTGCAAACGTAAATTCCTATGAGAGATTTCGTTTTTATTTCCACTTTTGTGTTCTTTCACGTGTCTTCGCAAAAGAAATTGCCACAAAAACTTTTTATTGCAGGCTGTGCAGCGAAATGGTTTCTTTCTAATATGACAGAACAGATGTGTTTGTAATATTCTCTTATTTGTAAAAGTCTGTTTACATAAATCACACGTAAATTCTTGTTTAGAATGAGATGCAATCAACACCTTGAAGTATTTCCTTTTAATCTTATCATGAATTTTATTGCATTTCCTACTGGAAAGAACGTATTTGCTTGTTTTGATATTATATTTAAAATGTTTTTCTCTTTCGCAGTTGTGTAGAATATCTTCTTGAATCTGCTCTTCCTCCTTAACTGAAATATTGAAAAGTAACATAAGAAATTACTTATAATATTTGAGTAAACATAACATAGTTTCAATGTTAAAATATTAGTGTAGTAGTTATATAATTGGTAAAGTGTACTTATGTTTTTCATTTAAAAGCAAGACATTATTTGTCGTTTGCACTAAAAATAAAGCATTTTACAATCTAAAACTAATTGATTGAGCTTTAGTTTCTTTATCGGACTTTTAAATGAGTAAAAGAAATTAAATTGTTTCATTTTATCTGTTTTTATTTATATTATTTATGTAGTTTGTTCCACTGGTTATCACAGAAGCGTGGAATAAATCGCGTGCTTTTAGAGAGGAAACGAAAAGTACCACAACAAAACTTTATGGATTTTAAGCAGAGAGAAACAATCGAGAGATTCTTCATGAGTTGTAATTTAATAATTCTTCTCATCCCAACAGATTTCTATTAACTTTAACAGTTATATTAATGCGTATAAATAGTTACTTATAATTCTCAAATATCCCATCCCAGTTGAATGTATGACAGTTGAAACTTGAATGCAGTTCTTTAGCTGCCCTCTAAATAATACTAATATAAAAATTTTGAATTAAGTAACATGTTACTTACTTTGGATGTTCATTTCATTATTGTTGAAATCTTCGTCCGGAGTGAAGAATTCATTGTTGACTGGCTAAACAATATACAAACAACACATGTCAACCACTAATAATTACTTATAATATACACTGAGTGGCCAAAAAATTAGAGACATCACTTATTTCAAATTAAACTTGTCTAATAGTGACATAGTGTGAACGCAGAGTTGCATATATAAGGAACGCTCAGCTTTTGACGATGTAGTTATCACAGAAGTTAATTTCAAAATGGATAAGACGAAAGATTTAAGTGACTTTCAACGAGTGGTGATCGTCAGTGCCAGAATAGCTGGTGCCAGCATCTCTAAAACAGTGACTCTTTCAGGATTTTCTCACCCAACAGTATCTCAGGTGTTTAGAGAGTGGCAGTTGAGAAAAAAGTTCAAGCAATAAAAACAATTCTGGTAGAAAAAGGCTGGTGAACGAGAGAGGTGAAAGGTGATTAGCCCACATAGTCTGCAGCAACTAAAGGGCAACAACACGACAAAGTACAGTTGAATTCAATGTAGGTGCATCACAAAGCATGTCGCAATGCATAACAAGAAGGACTTTGTAAAGGACGGGCTTTAGCATTAAGTGTGCCTTTGGTGTTACAGAAAAATAGAAAAAGGCGCCTATTGTGAGTTCAGGAACGACGAAATTAATCACTTGAGGACTAGAAAAAATAGTCTGGTCCGATGAATCTCGTTTCCTGCTCCATCATGCATATGGCAGAATCAGAATATGGCGCAAACAACATGAATTAATGGTCCCCCTCCTGGTGGTTTTATTTTTAGGAATTATGTTTTCCTGGAGTACACTGGGTTCTTTAATATTTGGGAATACATTTCTGAATAGCATAGCTTATCTCAACATCGTTGCCGATCACGTAGACTCGTTTATGGCTGTAATATTCCCTGATGGAAATGATCACTTTCAGCAGAACCATGCACCTTGCCACCGTGCTCGATCAATCTCAAATTGATTTCAGGAACATCAATCAGAGTTTAACCTGCTCTCATGGCAAGCTCAGTCAGTACATTGACCTCAATCTTATGGAATATTTGAGGGACAAAGTCGAAAGATCATTTCAAAGCTTGGAAACGGCACTATCCAATTTGACCCAATTTAGAGCTGCCATTATGTCAGCATAAATCAACATTTCTCATTAACGGTATCAGCAACTTTTTGAATCTATGCCAAAATTATTGGCTGTGATGAGAGCTAAAGATGGATCAACTCGTTAATAGAGGATGTTACCAATTTTTTGGACACTCAGTGTATAAACCAGAAACGAGTTGCTAAACTTTCCCGGAAACATTTTAAAATTTGTTGTCGCTTTCTGTAATAAAACGTCTTTTAAAGACAATATATGTTTAACTATTATAGAAAAGTAAAGAACTGAATTTTAAAAGTAGAAATGAGTTTTATATAAAATTAGTTAAATACGAATAACGAGTAAAATCATCATTAAGTACGACCCTACTGGAGACACACATGACTCCCATTATCTTACCACTCTCTTGATTTTTATGCAGAAAAATTTAATAGCCTCAATTTCCCTAATAATCAAACGTTCCTGCAAAATTTCAGAAATTTTCGACAAAAATAACTCGAGTTATTAAGTTTCAAACAGAGGTGCACCACCACACTGTAAAATCCATATATACAGATGAAACCCACGAATTTTTGCATTTTTTGACGTTTGAATATGTCCTAATGCCCAAAAATGTAAAAATCTTCTAGGGGGTCATTTTTTTGACTGATCGCCATATTTTTCGTCTCTTAGATATAATAGTGGGAAAAGTAATATGAAAGTCTCCACACATTTAAAAATTACAAATCTGCTATTTTGTGATTTCATATATATGTTACTGTGAAAAACCGAAATTAGAGAATGTCGTTATTCTCCAGTGAATGTCGACACAATACGTCGGTGAAAGACCGAATATTTGGTTAAATTATTATACATTCGAACAATCGCCGGTCAAGCACAGATAAGGTTTGGTGGAGGTCGAAACGACACCCGAGAAGTCGATGTCTACAGAGAGGGGACAGTCCGTCGTCAAATTCTTCGCCGTTTCCTTCTGCTCAAACTGGTAAGAAATACAAGCAGTGCCGGCCCGAGGCAAGTTTTAGGATGGGGCGAAATCTTATTATGGCGCCTCTCTTCGTTGCTCCTAATTTATACCCTTTAATTTTCTTTTCTTTAATTTTAATTTTCGTTTTAGGTTCAACAGTTTATTTGCAAATGCTGTTACTTAAGTTTTCTCCTATTTTGACGTATTAAAACGTTGCATTTTTGTCTTAACGTAATAAAAACACTTTTATTTAACATTCACCATCAGTGCATGCTGAGTGTCGACATTTGCCAGTGTAAGTGAGAAATAATGATATTTAGCAAATACTTCGTACATAAACGAAACGAATGTGTGAATGCTGACATTCACCGGAGAACCTCGACATTCGCCAGATATCGGTCATTCACGGTAACATATACGCTACATGCTACAAAATTGCATTAAAATTAATTATGTTTTGAAAATTTAGTAAAAATTATTTAGCCTTTTGGGAAATTAACAAAATAACAAGCGAGACTCTTTCCAACTTGTCCATTTAAAAAGATATTACTAATAAAGCAGGCTGATTTTGCTACAGATCTATATAAATTAATTTAGCACTGTGATAGCCAAAAGAGTAGTTCTGTAAAGAAAAATTTTTACACCTATTGAATTTCACAATTCGTTGTCAAACTGTTTTGCTCATTTTATTACATTAGAAAGGTTTCACCCGAGGTTCAAACTTTAAACTTGCACGGCAAGCAGAAGTACACATTTGACGTTTCAACACAAAGCAGAACACGTTGCGCCAAAGTAACATCACACACTAATTCATGTGTTATTGTTGAAAACTCAGAAAGATTTAAGAACGACGATAATTATCAACGAACGTAAATGAACAAGTTAAACTATTTAAAACTATTTAGAGAATGTTTAATAACACTAAACAATTATTTTTGACTTTAATTAGCGTCGTGTCTCCTACAGTACAAAGTAACAGTAAGGAAATTACAATGTGTTTTCTCTGTTTTCACGAGATAATTTTCTTGATTGAAATTGTGGCTTATATAAATCCGAAAATAGCTTGAAAAATTATTTTTAAAATTTTACAAACGTATTATGCTGTTGATGGCAGAAAGTGACGTAAAAAACAAACCTATTTTTACAGTATTATGATAAGTAGTTATGAACACAAATATATAAAAATTCTACAGGCACTTTACATCACTTGCAAGAAAATTGAATAATTAAATAACTTCTGGATTTAAATCGTCTGTTTCTTCTCAATGTTATTCGCAAATGCTTAAATAATCATTATTTTAATAAAATACGCCATAAATTTAACCCAAAACGAGAAAAAAGCAAACGTTTTTGCCGAACTTCTACTCGCCACGATCGACGTTCCAAACGCCATTGTAAACTTCCAAGTTTACAAGTTCTGGCGCTGGACGCCAGAACTTGTAATCTTGAACTTCAAATTCTTCAAAATTATAAATTGCAGGTTTATTAATTTGTTATAATCTGTGTATCTAATTAATGTCTTCATAGTATTAGAAAAATAAATACATCTCGAATTTTACACTATCGTTGTTTGAAGGGCCCCATAATAAATTTTGTCGACGGTTTCGTAAATCTTAGGTCCGACTGTATGTCGGGAAATTTTCCTCAACATGTGGCCGCATTCATTGTGGACCTGACCAACTCATCGATCAGTCTGAAATAAAAACTGATTGTTTATTCTCTAATTTATTGTGCAAAAAAAGGAAAAATACTCAAACTACCAAATTAGAAAAGTTTGAAACACTATAATTTACATATACAAATTTAATGTTAAAATTCGTTTTTTACTATATCGAATGTTATGTATACATAACAAGATACAGTATTGAAATCTGGTCAATTTTCACCCTCTGATTTTTTGCAAATTTTCAGATTCTACACCGAAAACCACGGCAAAAAATTCCGTGAATATCTGTGTGTGTGGGCGTATATTTTGGCGTCTATTTAATTTAATATTTCAGAATAAATTGAATATTAAAAAACGAAATTTAATACCGTACATTGTGTATAAGGAGCATTAATGCTATTAAATTTTGATAAAGAAACGTCGAGAGATGAAGAGATAAAAAATGGTCACGTGTAAAATCTCGAACGGGATCAGACTTAATGAAGATGGTATTTNTTAATTTAAATTGAGCTTATTTTATTTAAATTTATATTCTTCAGTCCGACGCTCACATTTTACTTGTGATTATAAATTAAAATTTTTTAAAAACGAGAGTTATCTTTAATTTGAAAATTAAGTTTTTTGCCATTTTATAACAACTAATAATATAAACAGATTTTTTGAATAAAATTTCCTGACAATTGATGCAACATAGAAATTTGTAGTTTTTTTTCCGAAAAAGTTACGCGTTGCTGGAGTTTTTCGATAACAAATAATTTCAGGTTTCTTATTTTGTGACGATCAATCTCTCGATCATCGTCAATCTCCAAAGGACTCGATCGAAAATGAGAGAGATCGCGTTGTTCTACTACTGCTTATGCCTGACAGGACTTAAAAGTCTCGAACATATTTTGATCTCTTACAGCTTAAATATCATTGATTTTACAAATATAATACATTAAAATCAAACTACACATACATGAAATATAAATTTATAGATACAAAAGTAGATACATTCAAAATATTACATCGAATTAAGAATGAAATGAAGCAATGTTAGCTATTACTTATCGAACTACAAAATTTCTCTTAATAACGCGTAACTTGTCTAAACAAGAGTATTATAGTATAATAAATAATCTAGCATAGAATTGCGTTACTTTCCCAGCTGTTATGAGATTTTATTTTGAAAACTACTTTTTAATTATTAAGCATAATAAATAGGCTTATATAGGCCTAAAATTGTATGCATGGCATGTGTTAAAAGATATTGTTTTAAAAATTTACATACTTTTAATTATTATAAAATAGCAAAAGACTTATTGAAGATAGAGATAAGTTTATAAAAGATTGTAAATGATAACATGTAAAATCTTCATTCCGTCTGACCGCTCCAGAGATATGACACATGACAAGTGGCGAGCCGTCTATGGAAGATGTGGAAGCGCAACTTTCCTTGAATTTTCTAAAATATAAATACATATTGTGCGATTGTTTTCATATTTTAACGTACTTTAGATAAATTAAATTAATATTTTATTACATCCGCATTATGCATCTTATTACAAGTGAAAAACAATAATAAAATTCGAATATAAATTCGTATATGCCTATTTCTAATGGAAGCGCCGTATTGCTGAATACGGGACAGCTTCCACGGAGAAAGTATTTGAATGGCGTAAAGCAGCCAGATTAAATTCATTCGCCAATGCCAGATACAATCATTGGAAGAATGATTGTATCCGGCACAGCTTCCCTACCATTGAATATCACCATACGCAACTGCACGTGACTACCCTCTATCTATCCATCCTCTTGACCTTCCACAACTAATCTTTAATATCATCAATGCCCCTTAAAAACAAGCTATGGATTATTCCCAAAAAATTATACGTATTTTCGAAATGTAGAGTCGAATTAGTCTAGAATCGATTAATTTGATGGAAGAAACCTTTCAAACAGCCGTAAACTGTAGTCCGTAAACTGCATATGTGCCGGGCTGTGATTAGCTCATGTATTCAAGGACTCGTACATGGGCGTAGCCAGAGATTTGTTATGGGGGGCCTAGTGGAGGCCAACCTGACACAAAATTGAATTATTTAAAATTATTGTTCATTATTGGGCACCGAGCAAGCCGTTCACCCTTTTTTAGTATTCAAAACTTTTATTTTAGCTTTAGGTTTTTACAAATCGACTCAACACTTTTTCGGCTGTGATTTCCTGGGGNATTATTTAAACTGGGGCATAAAAATACGCTTACTAAATATATATTTTTTTAAATATAGCCTACTAACTACTTTTTTTTTTAAAAAAAATAGTAGTGCCTGCCATCTATTTAACACCTTTCAAACAAAAATTTTGAATTCAAACAACGTGACTTCAGGTTTTCAGCAGATATACGTACCTATACAGTTTATTGGAGTCTTCTGCCCAATTAAATAAATATGAAGATTTTTGTGCGTAGCCTGAGGTAGGACGAAGTCGAACCTCTTTTTGTCGGCAACAGTTTGGTAAAAATTGCCCACCTTGTCAGAGAATGGTTGGTTTATACTTTACTATCCCTAAAAGTCGGGATGCATTCGTCGGGTCGAGTGGAGGAGGAGAGAGGGGTCGTCGGTAAGGTGTGGACGATACTCGAATTAAAGACAACTTTTAACAATAAAACAAACATTTATTTAGACAACATAATATCTAATATACAGGGATTACCCGTTCGCGCGTAATTGGAAGTGACCGCGCCGAGAGAAAGTTTACAATAATGAGTGTCATACCTACAGTGACCATATTTTTTTGGGGAAAATAAAGGACATATCGATGAAAATCAAAAAATACCTTATAAAATTCATAAGTTTATAACATTTATTACGAAAATAGTAGCATACAACAATGCATACATTAAAATTTTAAACAATCTGAATTATTACACACACACACATTGTAAAAATTTAAACATTAATTTTGATACTTTTCAGTAGAATTAATTTTTTTTTTTTATAGCGCCGTTTTACGCTTTAAATCCATAAAATTCCATACAGTTCATTTGAAAGTTGTATTTGATGGAAATACATGCTTCTAATGTGCTTATTTTTAAATCAGTTTATTTTCATTTTACGCCAATCGCTGATTTTTAGGATAAGTTCCTTGTGATTCATTTTTCGGGTTCCTGGGAGATAGGAAACGGCTCCGTGGGAAGAAAATGTGTTTATCCGTTTTCGTAAAATTTAAAAAAATGGGTTTTTCTTTGTTTAATTTTAATAAAGAATTTAATTTAAATTGAGCTTATTTTATTTAAATTTATATTCTTCAGTCCGACGCTCACATTTTACTTGTGATTATAAATTAAAATTTTTTAAAAACGAGAGTTATCTTTAATTTGAAAATTAAGTTTTTTGCCATTTTATAACAACTAATAATATAAACAGATTTTTTGAATAAAATTTCCTGACAATTGATACAACATAGAAATTTGTAGTTTTTTTTCCGAAAAAGTTACGCGTTGCTGGAGTTTTTCGATAACAAATAATTTCAGGTTTCTTATTTTGTGACGATCAATCTCTCGATCATCGTCAATCTCCAAAGGACTCGATCGAAAATGAGAGAGATCGCGTTGTTCTACTACTGCTTATGCCTGACAGGACTTAAAAGTCTCGAACATATTTTGATCTCTTACAGCTTAAATATCATTGATTTTACAAATATAATACATTAAAATCAAACTACACATACATGAAATATAAATTTATAGATACAAAAGTAGATACATTCAAAATATTACATCGAATTAAGAATGAAATGAAGCAATGTTAGCTATTACTTATCGAACTACAAAATTTCTCTTAATAACGCGTAACTTGTCTAAACAAGAGTATTATAGTATAATAAATAATCTAGCATAGAATTGCGTTACTTTCCCAGCTGTTATGAGATTTTATTTTGAAAACTACTTTTTAATTATTAAGCATAATAAATAGGCTTATATAGGCCTAAAATTGTATGCATGGCATGTGTTAAAAGATATTGTTTTAAAAATTTACATACTTTTAATTATTATAAAATAGCAAAAGACTTATTGAAGATAGAGATAAGTTTATAAAAGATTGTAAATGATAACATGTAAAATCTTCATTCCGTCTGACCGCTCCAGAGATATGACACATGACAAGTGGCGAGCCGTCTATGGAAGATGTGGAAGCGCAACTTTCCTTGAATTTTCTAAAATATAAATACATATTGTGCGATTGTTTTCATATTTTAACGTACTTTAGATAAATTAAATTAATATTTTATTACATCCGCATTATGCATCTTATTACAAGTGAAAAACAATAATAAAATTCGAATATAAATTCGTATATGCCTATTTCTAATGGAAGCGCCGTATTGCTGAATACGGGACAGCTTCCACGGAGAAAGTATTTGAATGGCGTAAAGCAGCCAGATTAAATTCATTCGCCAATGCCAGATACAATCATTGGAAGAATGATTGTATCCGGCACAGCTTCCCTACCATTGAATATCACCATACGCAACTGCACGTGACTACCCTCTATCTATCCATCCTCTTGACCTTCCACAACTAATCTTTAATATCATCAATGCCCCTTAAAAACAAGCTATGGATTATTCCCAAAAAATTATACGTATTTTCGAAATGTAGAGTCGAATTAGTCTAGAATCGATTAATTTGATGGAAGAAACCTTTCAAACAGCCGTAGACTGTAGTCCGTAAACTGCATATGTGCCGGGCTGTGATTAGCTCATGTATTCAAGGACTCGTACATGGGCGTAGCCAGAGATTTGTTATGGGGGGCCTAGTGGAGGCCAACCTGACACAAAATTGAATTATTTAAAATTATTGTTCATTATTGGGCACCGAGCAAGCCGTTCACCCTTTTTTAGTATTCAAAACTTTTATTTTAGCTTTAGGTTTTTACAAATCGACTCAACACTTTTTCGGCTGTGATTTCCTGGGGGGCACCAGGTTCTCTGGGAGGGGCCGTGCCCCCAGGCTCCCCCCTAGCTACGCCCATGGACTCGTAGAACATCAATTACATAAAGAACGGAACGTATCTACCGTGTTATAGGGAAGTCGACTGTATTTTTCACTCACCTCTAAGGGTTCCGATTTAATTGTTTTATAGCACTTCACATCTATATTGTATTCTCTCTTGAAATTTTTAAAATCAAGTTCAAATTTTTCTTCGCTTCCTTCAATTGTAAAGTCCGAATGTTCCGTTTCTAACTCTTGTTTTATCTTCATTTTTTCTATTTGCGATATTCTCGTATGTCAACAATCTGTATTCAATTAATTAATTAATTAATTAATTAATGTTCATTCAAAGTTTAGAGCAAGTAATAAGGAAAGACGAGTAAACTCATTACTATTGTACCCGTTGTACCAGTAAACAAAAGATGCACACTCAAAGTTAACGGAAGAGATTCCAGTGGTACACGTCACCAGCACACGTGATGCAGCTATAATATCACGTGTTATGTAGTTAATAGTCAAGAATTTTTAAATTGGGGTTTAAAATTAATTTTTAATAACATAAACATCAGAATTGAAATATATTAATATTTGAAATATTAATAAAAACATATTAAAATTTATGATAATAATTCAATTTTTGTGCGCCCTTGACACTTGGGGGCCAAGGGTTTGAGTTTTAGTCCTTATGTAGATTTGCTTCTGACTACGTAGCCTGATAGTTTAATGTTAACTCTCTTATAAATAAAAGATAGAATTAAAAGACAATTTAAATAGCAGGAAAATTTGTAAAATAAATGAATAAAACTACAGTACTAAAAAATAAAAAATAAATATAAATTTGAATATCTTTTCTGCGAAACAACACTAAAATAATTCTTAATAGTTATGTGGAAAAAAACGACAGTTGCAATTAATTAAAAATAGTATAATTAATGCAGAAAATTCAATGCAAAATGAATATTACGTGAGGGTTTAAAGTTCATAATTTACTTTTAACAAAAGTTTGTCATATTTGTTCGATATTTTCCCCTATTTTTGTAAAACGAAATTAAAAGAAAAACTTCCTAATCTGTTAATGTACACCAGGGCTTCTTAAACTTTTTTATTCACGACCCCATTTATAATTGTGATTTATTTCGCGACCCCCCCAAAAAATATAAAATAAAGATATATACAAATTTGCAAAAACAATAATGGTGTACTACCACAGTTCACTCTTGTGTTACAATAGAACAGAGACAACTGAATACACTGAAAAGCGACAATAATACACTAGTTCACACTACAATCAATGTTGCTGAATCGTCTTGATACAACAGAAGCGCAACTCACGAAACCTATGACACAAAGCGTGCCATTTTCAAACTCTCATAAATTATTTTCAATATTTTGCATTAAAATCTCACGACCCCAAGATTTCGTTAAGCGACCCCAAATGCGGTCGCGACCCATAGTTTAAGAAGCCCTGATGTACGTGATTCATGATTGTGATAATAATAACTAACTACTAGACTACTACTAATTACTTACTCACTACAGGTAACCCCCGTATAACACGGCACTTCTACAGCACGGATTCGCTCTAACACGGTTCGAGAATTGGTACCCTCCCCCGTATAACACGGTACTTTTATAGCACGGATTCACTCTGACACGGTTCGAGAAATGGGTAAAACCCTTGTACAACATGAAATGTAATAAATTTTTACATACTTAAGTACTAATAGTTCACAAAAATTCTTACTTTCGTGAACTATTAGTACTTCAGTGTGTAAATTTTCTTTTCTCATCTTCATACACATGCTCCTTCGCGAAAATTGTTTCAATTCTGCCATATCTCGACGCTTCTGCTTCTGGTGTTGCCAGATATTTTTCCCTTATTCCATAAGTGCTTAGCACCATATAAGGAAATTTATAAAGATCTTTTAACTAGAAGCAAGCAATCTAAAATTACATACACTTTTTGCAAAAGGTAAAGCATGAATCTGAAAATAATGCAGAAAAATGCTCAGAGGATAACGATAACTTGCCAAAAATAAAACGCTCTCGGTTAATAGTGCTTTTAGTGATGACAAAGAAAACATTGTTTAATTTTTATTAATATGTATCACTTAAGAAAATTTTAATAAAGATATTTACCTTAATTATGAAAATATAGTAGCATGTTTTTTAATTTTTGGAACCTAACCCTCCTTTTCGTACTAGTTCTTTGTTTCGCATAACACGGCAATTTTTTGGAACGTAACTACCGTGTTATACGGGGGTTACCTGTACTTTACTAACAATAATAATTAAAATACTTATAAATAACTACAGATTGATATGTAGAGCCTATATAAGAAAACTGGTAAGACTGATAGCCACTTAGCCACTGATTAGCCACTGATAAATAAGTCCTTACATTATTATAATATAATATATTAATATAAATTAATTAGTAGAATTACCTAGAATTACCCTTGCTATTATTTAACTTAAAAATTACATTATAATTATGATCTAACTAAACATTGAAAGTTAATTATCTCTATCTCAAGTGTTAATCCGAACCAAAGTTAAGTTTACTACCTATATGTGTAAGAAGTTTTACTGATTTATAGTGACCAGTCTAAATCATAAAGGTTTCTTAAGTATTTTTTAAAAACTGTTTTATTTCTTTAAAAAACCCATAAATTTTTGAATAAATAGATAGATAGATAACACTTTATTCCACCAAAAAACATCCGCGCATCATTCCAGATGGATCCGCGCTGGATCCAGCTGGAATGATGTTGGTCCAGCAAAAATCCAGCTGGATTAAAAACACTGCTGGATTGCAATCCCTAGTAGTCACGTGAGAAAATACAATCAAGCGGTGTTTTAATCGCAGAAAGAACGATGCAGTTAACTGAGATGAGTGGAAACGATAATAAATTTAATCCACAATAACACAAATAATCACATATGATTTAATTCAAAGGAAAAAAAAAACAAAGGAAACTTAGCCGAAATATAATTCTTCATTGACAGATCTTGATCGAAGAATAAACGTATTTTTACATATAAGAGACGTAGTACGGTTTATAACTTCCTCCGCAACTACAAAGATCGCATAGACATAAGATTGGCTCCAGGGGTATACTCGGTTCCATTAAGGGACCATAGGTTTCAAAGAACTTTGTATACATTGGCTCTACTATACGCTCTCTAGATAAGCGTCTACGGGAGCATAGGTATGACATTGAACATAATAGAAGCACTACTGCTTTGTGAACTTATGGTTCGACCACGGGCATTACAGCGGATCTGCATAACGCCCAAATAATTAATCTATCAAGCAGAAGAGAACATATACGTTCGCTGGAAACTTGAAAAATACAAAGCTGGGCTACAGAATAACTGCATTAATTCCAAGGATGCTATTAATATTTTCTAACGCCTGGAAGCTATACTATGAACGGGAAGACCCTATTTAATCCGGATCTCCACACTTTTATATGTGGGTGTTAAGAAAATATATTATTTCATTTGTATAAGCTAAGCTTAGTACGCACACGCAATGAGAATTTTTATACGATCGGTTCATACGTTCTAAGAATAATATGAAAATTATTCAAGCACAACGGATATTCGAATCTCGGAACTTTCTGCCTGAAAAAGACCTGAAATAACGGTCGAAAACGTTTGCAGTATTTTTTTAAAATATTTTACTGATTATTTAAGGTTGAAGAGAGTGTGGTGTATTTTTACACTAGTTTTTCCTCAATCCAAGAAAATATCTCTAATCCGAAATCTTCGACAAAATTTTCTTGTTAAATAAAGCAAGCCATAGAAAACAAAATTTGTAAACACGTGGATAACGTCAGTGTCGGTATCGTTCGCCATCTTGAATACTGTACGTACGCGCCGAAATGTAACAACGTGTTTGCCAAATGAGTGATAAAAACGAGGTGGGTTCTAGGAACAACATTTGTTTATCATATGTCACGTGGGTTTCGTAGCTACGAACTATGATGTCAGTCGGTGACGCGCTACCTGTTGACTTCTATAAACTTTGATTGTGCACGCCCTTTTTTACTGCTACAACTAGAAGAAAAAAAACTGAGTTTACTTGCCTGTCTTTGTTAGGATTCTTTCGTACTATGGCCGACTGGTTGGACTGGTCCGACTCCAAGACGTGTTGCCATGGAAACAGCAGCGGGTCGACAGAGGGTCGTTCCAGTAGGCCAATTTTAAACAGTTAATTATTTTTAACCGGGTCGGAGCAGTCGGTTATAGTGTGAAATACCCCCTACTCATTCAAAAATTCGAGCAAAATTAATATGGATATTTATTAATTGATATTGATTGATGACACTCTATTTAACTAGGAGAGGTAAGTGTTTCCTATTATATGAATTTTATTTATTTATTTATTTAGGCAAGTGTAAACTCAAACTCGGTGGTTTTAAAATCTTTTATTTAAAACAGGTTGTTGACATACGAGAATATTTTAAATTGAGAAAATGAAGATAAAAGTAGACCCAGAAAATGAATATTCAGAGTTTACATTTAACCCATGTGATGAGAAGTTTCAATTTTTAAAGAACTTTAAGAAATAATTTAATATGAATACGGAAANTATTTCGCTTAATATATCAAGACGGGGTGAAGATAAAGGAACGACATTCTGCATTGTAGGTTTCATATAAGGGGTATTGATACTATAAAAGTTTGGTTGTGAAAAATCAAGAGGATGAAGAGATAGAGGGTGGTCACCAGCAGTGGCACAACAATCATGTCTACATATAAAAACTGTCAAACAGAGGTTAGTGAGACAATTGGCTCCAAAATCCTTTATTATGTCATTAGATTTAGATTTGTTTAATTCTTTTTTTACAACTTATTCGTTATCATTTGCCTGACTTCACTTGTGTTATGAACTGAGCTGAAATTTTTAAATTTTAGACCTGTATATTCCGCTATATTCGTCTGTTTTTTTTAAATATGATAACAGAGTGAAAATCGTAAACTTTTCTACCGGAGGATCGATTAACCGTAGTTAGGTGATTTTTTTAATTAAAATCTGATAAAAAATTGCAATCAATATAAACGATTTTTAAACCTGAATTACTATGAATAACTATATATAATACAATTGAGTTGATTATCCTAACGGAATCGTTAAAATAGACAAATAAACAGGATGTATTTGAATTAGAGTATCCTATATGATGTGTTCACTTCAGACACTTTTCTTCGGGAACTGTGGGGAAGAGAGGAGTTGACTTTTTGTTGACGCCCGTTTATTTCATTAAATTTCACACAGTTTATGCATTTTATTAAATTTATTTCAAAATTTCTTGTTTTGTTTCTACTTATTGTATGTATTATTCGTAAAGTCATAAAGGTTTAACGGGGGAAATTTATTGAAGAAGGGAAAAATTACTGAAACTTAGACAAACTGAAACAATGAGATAGAGGGTGTAAAAGTGTCAAGAAAATGCGCACGTAATTTATGGATATCTCCTAAATGTCACATTTATTGTAAGCCAAGGCTAAAGTTATTTTAATTACATATAACAGAAAAATACAATTAAATAATAAGAACTAGTCGAAATTGATATTTTGTATGTTTTATATTCTTCAAATGGGGTGGGAGAATAATTTACAAAAAATTTATTACAATTTTGGATCCTTTTGAGTGAAGAAATGTGGTTCTAACAGGGAAATAATTGGATATTTTATAAGTAGAAAGGGTGAGATAATGTATTCTGAGGTTTAATCTATATCTATATCTATACTAATATTATAAAGAGGTAATGTTTGTATGTATGTATGTATGTATGTAAGTTTGTTTGCAGCAGGTAATCTCCGAAACTACTCATCCGATTTCAAAAATTCTTTCACCAATATTTAGAATGGAAC